>NW_027472079.1:0-208784 GCF_965638725.1 Aptenodytes patagonicus
GTATGGATAGCTTTCTTCTGCTGTGCATTTGCTCTGTATTGTGATGGTCACGATCCTTTCTCCAAGAATTTGCTGGCACTCTCTCTGTCTATTCAAATCACAGGTCATTTAAATTGTTTCTTTAACGCTCACTACTGACAAAACAGCTAAATCAGATCCAGAGCATGCAACGTTTGCAGAATTTATTCTCTAGAGATGTCTTGCTTTGCGGGGCCCTGGTGCTCTGTTTGCATTTCATCCTGAAGGAGGACTAAACCTCCACTACAAATGGGAAAGAAGTGCTCTGAACCGCACCTCGTATAATCGATGCCAAATGATGTTACTGTTGGAAGATTCTGGCTGCTTTGGCATTTGCTTGCCAGCTGAGAGAACGCAGCAGGGCTGCGGGGTTGTGCAGTATTCTGTCTGCTTGTGATCAGAACGCTGCACGGTTCCAAGTAGTGCATGGTTTACAATGTTGTGTGTATCTATGAGGGTGACATTTTCAAGCAAGCTGCCTGTTGCTTTGCAAATGAAAAGAAAGGGTTTTAGCACAGAAATGTTTTCATGAAGAAAATTGCAAGCACCAAGTTAAGGAATTGTTCTAGAAGTATGTGTGTTACTAAATGTAAAGAGCAGTCAAACCACGGTTAGTTCAATATGCTTGGTAGCTATTTTTGCATGACCTGTTTAACCTGGTTAAAATGTTTTTCCAGGGGGAGAGGAGGGGGTTAAGACTTATGAATTCAATGGAGTATGTGACTGGTATATCCCCTTATCAGCTCCCCGTCATTAACAATAGTGTGATACCAGTGCCACCTCCCCCCCACCCCCGTGCAAAAAGGAGACAAGAGCGTAAATGCAGTGAGAAATGGGATGCCCAGAGGCAGACGATTTCGTCCCACCACTGCACCAAATGGCTTAGAGCAACTTTTAACAAAGGGGAGTTCTCTCTGTCTACTTCTCAGTTCATGTGTAGGTATGTTACCTTCCTTATTGATGTATTCGCCTAATGCTGAAAGATGTGTATACCCAGTTTGTATAAAGATTCACTAAATTTTTGAAAGAAAGGATATTTATAACTATTAAAACATGTAACTGCCACCCATCTCTCTATATACTAAAACATTTGGTGTTTTTCATCAGTTGGGGGAAAAAAAGGTGCTGGAACAGAAAAAACATAGCAGCTCTTACTTGTTTGCTTCAAGGCTGCACTGTGAAGACCGAGTAGCAAAACCTAGGTTTAATGCCCAAGCGTTATTTTGGATGCTCCCGTTTTTGGATGCTCAATTAGAGATGCCTGAAGGGGTCTGGTTCTTCAGAGGCAGACTAGAAAATTTCATTTCCTGAAGGTACCTGAGAATCACTCATCACTTCAAAATATCTCAGTCAGTGCTATTTTTTTTTCTTTATGATGCCGCTCTGCACTGGAAACTATACGCTGAGATTTTGTAGCTGTTTGCTTCTTCCTTTTCTAGACCTCCTGGCAACCAAATACAGCTCCAGGAAATACGCGGTACCCGGTTCGCCTCCCACCACTTCACAGCTGTGCTGCAGTAGGGTCTGTACCAAAGACTTCAACCTGATACCGAAATACTAGAGAGACGTACGGTTTTCTTTGTCGAAGCAAAGTAGCTGAATGTTCTGCAGACTGGACGTTCCATAGATAAAAGGAATCCTTGAAGCTGTGTGTACAGGGGTGGAATGGATAAGGAAGTTATGCTGAAATCAGCTACTGCAACTAGGTGAAAAGACTGAGTTCAGTTAGCGGACACAGTGAGGAAGACTATCGACGACCACCAGAGGACCCTGGAAGACCACCAATGAACATAAGAGCGCGTGCGTTAAAGACTCTTGCATATGTTAATGAGTTCCAAGAAATAACATGAATATGCTAATCATTTCTTAGAACTTTAATGAATATGTATATTCTGATTGTACATAACTCCCATAGTTGAGCAGCCCGGTGCGCACACTAGGTGGAGCGATCCCCTGTGCGCCCGGCGCCGCAATAAAGAATGCCTGCTTTCTAAAACGCCAAATTGAGTCTTAGAGAGTTTTTTGTCTGCCGAATTACGGTAACAAACCTCTAAAGAAAAGTGCCACGCCCTTGAAAATGATCAGCACTTTGCCAGTGGGGTGAGGCCATAGTTCATTCTGAAAATAATACAGTTTTAGAGACAGCTTTATAATACTGCTTTAGTACTGTAGTTCCCAGAACTGTGTGCTGCAGGCGACATGCCTACCAAATGGTTATCAGCTTTTATTTAAACTCTCCTTTTTAACCTCTCCTTAATTTCCAAGACATTTTCTTACGGGTCTAATGCTCAGTTCTTGATCACAGCCAGGAAAAATGTGGTGACTTCTCTTTCATAGTATAACATCTCTCTGCATGCAAAATTTTCTGCCTCTGCATAGATTTTCTGTTATGTAGAGAGGGTGGCAGCCACTTGGTTAACACGAATAACTCGGGAATATTTTCACACAGTCTTACAAGTTTTCATCTTCATCTACAGCAGCAAAGTAGCAAAAAAAAATTTTTTTTTTTTTTTTTTTTACCATTCCTCCTACTAAGTCACACTGGTGGGTTCAGAGAATGAGAGCTTTTTGGAGTAGCCAAACATGATCTTGATATGTACGCAGTTACTTTCAGGTGAGATTTGGACTTGTCCTCTGTTCTAGGAAACCATTATGTAGTTGGCTTTGTGTTAGGAGTTCCATGGGACTGGAGGATTTTGGAATGGGGCTGTGACCTGCTACTCCTGACTGGCAGACACCGTATGGATAGCTCCCTTCTGCTGTGCATTTGCTCTGTATTGTGATGGTCACGATCCTTTCTCCAAGAATTTGCTGGCACTCTCTCTGTCTATTCAAATCACAGGTCATTTAAATTGTTTCTTTAACGCTCACTACTGACAAAACAGCTAAATCAGATCCAGAGCATGCAACGTTTGCAGAATTTATTCTCTAGAGATGTCTTGCTTTGCGGGGCCCTGGTGCTCTGTTTGCATTTCATCCTGAAGGAGGACTAAACCTCCACTACAAATGGGAAAGAAGTGCTCTGAACCGCACCTCGTATAATCGATGCCAAATGATGTTACTGTTGGAAGATTCTGGCTGCTTTGGCATTTGCTTGCCAGCTGAGAGAACGCAGCAGGGCTGCGGGGTTGTGCAGTATTCTGTCTGCTTGTGATCAGAACGCTGCACGGTTCCAAGTAGTGCATGGTTTACAATGTTGTGTGTATCTATGAGGGTGACATTTTCAAGCAAGCTGCCTGTTGCTTTGCAAATGAAAAGAAAGGGTTTTAGCACAGAAATGTTTTCATGAAGAAAATTGCAAGCACCAAGTTAAGGAATTGTTCTAGAAGTATGTGTGTTACTAAATGTAAAGAGCAGTCAAACCACGGTTAGTTCAATATGCTTGGTAGCTATTTTTGCATGACCTGTTTAACCTGGTTAAAATGTTTTTCCAGGGGGAGAGGAGGGGGTTAAGACTTATGAATTCAATGGAGTATGTGACTGGTATATCCCCTTATCAGCTCCCCGTCATTAACAATAGTGTGATACCAGTGCCACCTCCCCCCCACCCCCGTGCAAAAAGGAGACAAGAGCGTAAATGCAGTGAGAAATGGGATGCCCAGAGGCAGACGATTTCGTCCCACCACTGCACCAAATGGCTTAGAGCAACTTTTAACAAAGGGGAGTTCTCTCTGTCTACTTCTCAGTTCATGTGTAGGTATGTTACCTTCCTTATTGATGTATTCGCCTAATGCTGAAAGATGTGTATACCCAGTTTGTATAAAGATTCACTAAATTTTTGAAAGAAAGGATATTTATAACTATTAAAACATGTAACTGCCACCCATCTCTCTATATACTAAAACATTTGGTGTTTTTCATCAGTTGGGGGAAAAAAAGGTGCTGGAACAGAAAAAACATAGCAGCTCTTACTTGTTTGCTTCAAGGCTGCACTGTGAAGACCGAGTAGCAAAACCTAGGTTTAATGCCCAAGCGTTATTTTGGATGCTCCCGTTTTTGGATGCTCAATTAGAGATGCCTGAAGGGGTCTGGTTCTTCAGAGGCAGACTAGAAAATTTCATTTCCTGAAGGTACCTGAGAATCACTCATCACTTCAAAATATCTCAGTCAGTGCTATTTTTTTTTCTTTATGATGCCGCTCTGCACTGGAAACTATACGCTGAGATTTTGTAGCTGTTTGCTTCTTCCTTTTCTAGACCTCCTGGCAACCAAATACAGCTCCAGGAAATACGCGGTACCCGGTTCGCCTCCCACCACTTCACAGCTGTGCTGCAGTAGGGTCTGTACCAAAGACTTCAACCTGATACCGAAATACTAGAGAGACGTACGGTTTTCTTTGTCGAAGCAAAGTAGCTGAATGTTCTGCAGACTGGACGTTCCATAGATAAAAGGAATCCTTGAAGCTGTGTGTACAGGGGTGGAATGGATAAGGAAGTTATGCTGAAATCAGCTACTGCAACTAGGTGAAAAGACTGAGTTCAGTTAGCGGACACAGTGAGGAAGACTATCGACGACCACCAGAGGACCCTGGAAGACCACCAATGAACATAAGAGCGCGTGCGTTAAAGACTCTTGCATATGTTAATGAGTTCCAAGAAATAACATGAATATGCTAATCATTTCTTAGAACTTTAATGAATATGTATATTCTGATTGTACATAACTCCCATAGTTGAGCAGCCCGGTGCGCACACTAGGTGGAGCGATCCCCTGTGCGCCCGGCGCCGCAATAAAGAATGCCTGCTTTCTAAAACGCCAAATTGAGTCTTAGAGAGTTTTTTGTCTGCCGAATTACGGTAACAAACCTCTAAAGAAAAGTGCCACGCCCTTGAAAATGATCAGCACTTTGCCAGTGGGGTGAGGCCATAGTTCATTCTGAAAATAATACAGTTTTAGAGACAGCTTTATAATACTGCTTTAGTACTGTACTTCCCAGAACTGTGTGCTGCAGGCGACATGCCTACCAAATGGTTATCAGCTTTTATTTAAACTCTCCTTTTTAACCTCTCCTTAATTTCCAAGACATTTTCTTACGGGTCTAATGCTCAGTTCTTGATCACAGCCAGGAAAAATGTGGTGACTTCTCTTTCATAGTATAACATCTCTCTGCATGCAAAATTTTCTGCCTCTGCATAGATTTTCTGTTATGTAGAGAGGGTGGCAGCCACTTGGTTAACACGAATAACTCGGGAATATTTTCACACAGTCTTACAAGTTTTCATCTTCATCTACAGCAGCAAAGTAGCAAAAAAAAATTTTTTTTTTTTTTTTTTTTACCATTCCTCCTACTAAGTCACACTGGTGGGTTCAGAGAATGAGAGCTTTTTGGAGTAGCCAAACATGATCTTGATATGTACGCAGTTACTTTCAGGTGAGATTTGGACTTGTCCTCTGTTCTAGGAAACCATTATGTAGTTGGCTTTGTGTTAGGAGTTCCATGGGACTGGAGGATTTTGGAATGGGGCTGTGACCTGCTACTCCTGACTGGCAGACACCGTATGGATAGCTCCCTTCTGCTGTGCATTTGCTCTGTATTGTGATGGTCACGATCCTTTCTCCAAGAATTTGCTGGCACTCTCTCTGTCTATTCAAATCACAGGTCATTTAAATTGTTTCTTTAACGCTCACTACTGACAAAACAGCTAAATCAGATCCAGAGCATGCAACGTTTGCAGAATTTATTCTCTAGAGATGTCTTGCTTTGCGGGGCCCTGGTGCTCTGTTTGCATTTCATCCTGAAGGAGGACTAAACCTCCACTACAAATGGGAAAGAAGTGCTCTGAACCGCACCTCGTATAATCGATGCCAAATGATGTTACTGTTGGAAGATTCTGGCTGCTTTGGCATTTGCTTGCCAGCTGAGAGAACGCAGCAGGGCTGCGGGGTTGTGCAGTATTCTGTCTGCTTGTGATCAGAACGCTGCACGGTTCCAAGTAGTGCATGGTTTACAATGTTGTGTGTATCTATGAGGGTGACATTTTCAAGCAAGCTGCCTGTTGCTTTGCAAATGAAAAGAAAGGGTTTTAGCACAGAAATGTTTTCATGAAGAAAATTGCAAGCACCAAGTTAAGGAATTGTTCTAGAAGTATGTGTGTTACTAAATGTAAAGAGCAGTCAAACCACGGTTAGTTCAATATGCTTGGTAGCTATTTTTGCATGACCTGTTTAACCTGGTTAAAATGTTTTTCCAGGGGGAGAGGAGGGGGTTAAGACTTATGAATTCAATGGAGTATGTGACTGGTATATCCCCTTATCAGCTCCCCGTCATTAACAATAGTGTGATACCAGTGCCACCTCCCCCCCACCCCCGTGCAAAAAGGAGACAAGAGCGTAAATGCAGTGAGAAATGGGATGCCCAGAGGCAGACGATTTCGTCCCACCACTGCACCAAATGGCTTAGAGCAACTTTTAACAAAGGGGAGTTCTCTCTGTCTACTTCTCAGTTCATGTGTAGGTATGTTACCTTCCTTATTGATGTATTCGCCTAATGCTGAAAGATGTGTATACCCAGTTTGTATAAAGATTCACTAAATTTTTGAAAGAAAGGATATTTATAACTATTAAAACATGTAACTGCCACCCATCTCTCTATATACTAAAACATTTGGTGTTTTTCATCAGTTGGGGGAAAAAAAGGTGCTGGAACAGAAAAAACATAGCAGCTCTTACTTGTTTGCTTCAAGGCTGCACTGTGAAGACCGAGTAGCAAAACCTAGGTTTAATGCCCAAGCGTTATTTTGGATGCTCCCGTTTTTGGATGCTCAATTAGAGATGCCTGAAGGGGTCTGGTTCTTCAGAGGCAGACTAGAAAATTTCATTTCCTGAAGGTACCTGAGAATCACTCATCACTTCAAAATATCTCAGTCAGTGCTATTTTTTTTTCTTTATGATGCCGCTCTGCACTGGAAACTATACGCTGAGATTTTGTAGCTGTTTGCTTCTTCCTTTTCTAGACCTCCTGGCAACCAAATACAGCTCCAGGAAATACGCGGTACCCGGTTCGCCTCCCACCACTTCACAGCTGTGCTGCAGTAGGGTCTGTACCAAAGACTTCAACCTGATACCGAAATACTAGAGAGACGTACGGTTTTCTTTGTCGAAGCAAAGTAGCTGAATGTTCTGCAGACTGGACGTTCCATAGATAAAAGGAATCCTTGAAGCTGTGTGTACAGGGGTGGAATGGATAAGGAAGTTATGCTGAAATCAGCTACTGCAACTAGGTGAAAAGACTGAGTTCAGTTAGCGGACACAGTGAGGAAGACTATCGACGACCACCAGAGGACCCTGGAAGACCACCAATGAACATAAGAGCGCGTGCGTTAAAGACTCTTGCATATGTTAATGAGTTCCAAGAAATAACATGAATATGCTAATCATTTCTTAGAACTTTAATGAATATGTATATTCTGATTGTACATAACTCCCATAGTTGAGCAGCCCGGTGCGCACACTAGGTGGAGCGATCCCCTGTGCGCCCGGCGCCGCAATAAAGAATGCCTGCTTTCTAAAACGCCAAATTGAGTCTTAGAGAGTTTTTTGTCTGCCGAATTACGGTAACAAACCTCTAAAGAAAAGTGCCACGCCCTTGAAAATGATCAGCACTTTGCCAGTGGGGTGAGGCCATAGTTCATTCTGAAAATAATACAGTTTTAGAGACAGCTTTATAATACTGCTTTAGTACTGTAGTTCCCAGAACTGTGTGCTGCAGGCGACATGCCTACCAAATGGTTATCAGCTTTTATTTAAACTCTCCTTTTTAACCTCTCCTTAATTTCCAAGACATTTTCTTACGGGTCTAATGCTCAGTTCTTGATCACAGCCAGGAAAAATGTGGTGACTTCTCTTTCATAGTATAACATCTCTCTGCATGCAAAATTTTCTGCCTCTGCATAGATTTTCTGTTATGTAGAGAGGGTGGCAGCCACTTGGTTAACACGAATAACTCGGGAATATTTTCACACAGTCTTACAAGTTTTCATCTTCATCTACAGCAGCAAAGTAGCAAAAAAAAATTTTTTTTTTTTTTTTTTTTACCATTCCTCCTACTAAGTCACACTGGTGGGTTCAGAGAATGAGAGCTTTTTGGAGTAGCCAAACATGATCTTGATATGTACGCAGTTACTTTCAGGTGAGATTTGGACTTGTCCTCTGTTCTAGGAAACCATTATGTAGTTGGCTTTGTGTTAGGAGTTCCATGGGACTGGAGGATTTTGGAATGGGGCTGTGACCTGCTACTCCTGACTGGCAGACACCGTATGGATAGCTCCCTTCTGCTGTGCATTTGCTCTGTATTGTGATGGTCACGATCCTTTCTCCAAGAATTTGCTGGCACTCTCTCTGTCTATTCAAATCACAGGTCATTTAAATTGTTTCTTTAACGCTCACTACTGACAAAACAGCTAAATCAGGTCCAGAGCATGCAACGTTTGCAGAATTTATTCTCTAGAGATGTCTTGCTTTGCGGGGCCCTGGTGCTCTGTTTGCATTTCATCCTGAAGGAGGACTAAACCTCCACTACAAATGGGAAAGAAGTGCTCTGAACCGCACCTCGTATAATCGATGCCAAATGATGTTACTGTTGGAAGATTCTGGCTGCTTTGGCATTTGCTTGCCAGCTGAGAGAACGCAGCAGGGCTGCGGGGTTGTGCAGTATTCTGTCTGCTTGTGATCAGAACGCTGCACGGTTCCAAGTAGTGCATGGTTTACAATGTTGTGTGTATCTATGAGGGTGACATTTTCAAGCAAGCTGCCTGTTGCTTTGCAAATGAAAAGAAAGGGTTTTAGCACAGAAATGTTTTCATGAAGAAAATTGCAAGCACCAAGTTAAGGAATTGTTCTAGAAGTATGTGTGTTACTAAATGTAAAGAGCAGTCAAACCACGGTTAGTTCAATATGCTTGGTAGCTATTTTTGCATGACCTGTTTAACCTGGTTAAAATGTTTTTCCAGGGGGAGAGGAGGGGGTTAAGACTTATGAATTCAATGGAGTATGTGACTGGTATATCCCCTTATCAGCTCCCCGTCATTAACAATAGTGTGATACCAGTGCCACCTCCCCCCCACCCCCGTGCAAAAAGGAGACAAGAGCGTAAATGCAGTGAGAAATGGGATGCCCAGAGGCAGACGATTTCGTCCCACCACTGCACCAAATGGCTTAGAGCAACTTTTAACAAAGGGGAGTTCTCTCTGTCTACTTCTCAGTTCATGTGTAGGTATGTTACCTTCCTTATTGATGTATTCGCCTAATGCTGAAAGATGTGTATACCCAGTTTGTATAAAGATTCACTAAATTTTTGAAAGAAAGGATATTTATAACTATTAAAACATGTAACTGCCACCCATCTCTCTATATACTAAAACATTTGGTGTTTTTCATCAGTTGGGGGAAAAAAAGGTGCTGGAACAGAAAAAACATAGCAGCTCTTACTTGTTTGCTTCAAGGCTGCACTGTGAAGACCGAGTAGCAAAACCTAGGTTTAATGCCCAAGCGTTATTTTGGATGCTCCCGTTTTTGGATGCTCAATTAGAGATGCCTGAAGGGGTCTGGTTCTTCAGAGGCAGACTAGAAAATTTCATTTCCTGAAGGTACCTGAGAATCACTCATCACTTCAAAATATCTCAGTCAGTGCTATTTTTTTTTCTTTATGATGCCGCTCTGCACTGGAAACTATACGCTGAGATTTTGTAGCTGTTTGCTTCTTCCTTTTCTAGACCTCCTGGCAACCAAATACAGCTCCAGGAAATACGCGGTACCCGGTTCGCCTCCCACCACTTCACAGCTGTGCTGCAGTAGGGTCTGTACCAAAGACTTCAACCTGATACCGAAATACTAGAGAGACGTACGGTTTTCTTTGTCGAAGCAAAGTAGCTGAATGTTCTGCAGACTGGACGTTCCATAGATAAAAGGAATCCTTGAAGCTGTGTGTACAGGGGTGGAATGGATAAGGAAGTTATGCTGAAATCAGCTACTGCAACTAGGTGAAAAGACTGAGTTCAGTTAGCGGACACAGTGAGGAAGACTATCGACGACCACCAGAGGACCCTGGAAGACCACCAATGAACATAAGAGCGCGTGCGTTAAAGACTCTTGCATATGTTAATGAGTTCCAAGAAATAACATGAATATGCTAATCATTTCTTAGAACTTTAATGAATATGTATATTCTGATTGTACATAACTCCCATAGTTGAGCAGCCCGGTGCGCACACTAGGTGGAGCGATCCCCTGTGCGCCCGGCGCCGCAATAAAGAATGCCTGCTTTCTAAAACGCCAAATTGAGTCTTAGAGAGTTTTTTGTCTGCCGAATTACGGTAACAAACCTCTAAAGAAAAGTGCCACGCCCTTGAAAATGATCAGCACTTTGCCAGTGGGGTGAGGCCATAGTTCATTCTGAAAATAATACAGTTTTAGAGACAGCTTTATAATACTGCTTTAGTACTGTAGTTCCCAGAACTGTGTGCTGCAGGCGACATGCCTACCAAATGGTTATCAGCTTTTATTTAAACTCTCCTTTTTAACCTCTCCTTAATTTCCAAGACATTTTCTTACGGGTCTAATGCTCAGTTCTTGATCACAGCCAGGAAAAATGTGGTGACTTCTCTTTCATAGTATAACATCTCTCTGCATGCAAAATTTTCTGCCTCTGCATAGATTTTCTGTTATGTAGAGAGGGTGGCAGCCACTTGGTTAACACGAATAACTCGGGAATATTTTCACACAGTCTTACAAGTTTTCATCTTCATCTACAGCAGCAAAGTAGCAAAAAAAAATTTATTTTTTTTTTTTTTTTACCATTCCTCCTACTAAGTCACACTGGTGGGTTCAGAGAATGAGAGCTTTTTGGAGTAGCCAAACATGATCTTGATATGTACGCAGTTACTTTCAGGTGAGATTTGGACTTGTCCTCTGTTCTAGGAAACCATTATGTAGTTGGCTTTGTGTTAGGAGTTCCATGGGACTGGAGGATTTTGGAATGGGGCTGTGACCTGCTACTCCTGACTGGCAGACACCGTATGGATAGCTCCCTTCTGCTGTGCATTTGCTCTGTATTGTGATGGTCACGATCCTTTCTCCAAGAATTTGCTGGCACTCTCTCTGTCTATTCAAATCACAGGTCATTTAAATTGTTTCTTTAACGCTCACTACTGACAAAACAGCTAAATCAGATCCAGAGCATGCAACGTTTGCAGAATTTATTCTCTAGAGATGTCTTGCTTTGCGGGGCCCTGGTGCTCTGTTTGCATTTCATCCTGAAGGAGGACTAAACCTCCACTACAAATGGGAAAGAAGTGCTCTGAACCGCACCTCGTATAATCGATGCCAAATGATGTTACTGTTGGAAGATTCTGGCTGCTTTGGCATTTGCTTGCCAGCTGAGAGAACGCAGCAGGGCTGCGGGGTTGTGCAGTATTCTGTCTGCTTGTGATCAGAACGCTGCACGGTTCCAAGTAGTGCATGGTTTACAATGTTGTGTGTATCTATGAGGGTGACATTTTCAAGCAAGCTGCCTGTTGCTTTGCAAATGAAAAGAAAGGGTTTTAGCACAGAAATGTTTTCATGAAGAAAATTGCAAGCACCAAGTTAAGGAATTGTTCTAGAAGTATGTGTGTTACTAAATGTAAAGAGCAGTCAAACCACGGTTAGTTCAATATGCTTGGTAGCTATTTTTGCATGACCTGTTTAACCTGGTTAAAATGTTTTTCCAGGGGGAGAGGAGGGGGTTAAGACTTATGAATTCAATGGAGTATGTGACTGGTATATCCCCTTATCAGCTCCCCGTCATTAACAATAGTGTGATACCAGTGCCACCTCCCCCCCACCCCCGTGCAAAAAGGAGACAAGAGCGTAAATGCAGTGAGAAATGGGATGCCCAGAGGCAGACGATTTCGTCCCACCACTGCACCAAATGGCTTAGAGCAACTTTTAACAAAGGGGAGTTCTCTCTGTCTACTTCTCAGTTCATGTGTAGGTATGTTACCTTCCTTATTGATGTATTCGCCTAATGCTGAAAGATGTGTATACCCAGTTTGTATAAAGATTCACTAAATTTTTGAAAGAAAGGATATTTATAACTATTAAAACATGTAACTGCCACCCATCTCTCTATATACTAAAACATTTGGTGTTTTTCATCAGTTGGGGGAAAAAAAGGTGCTGGAACAGAAAAAACATAGCAGCTCTTACTTGTTTGCTTCAAGGCTGCACTGTGAAGACCGAGTAGCAAAACCTAGGTTTAATGCCCAAGCGTTATTTTGGATGCTCCCGTTTTTGGATGCTCAATTAGAGATGCCTGAAGGGGTCTGGTTCTTCAGAGGCAGACTAGAAAATTTCATTTCCTGAAGGTACCTGAGAATCACTCATCACTTCAAAATATCTCAGTCAGTGCTATTTTTTTTTCTTTATGATGCCGCTCTGCACTGGAAACTATACGCTGAGATTTTGTAGCTGTTTGCTTCTTCCTTTTCTAGACCTCCTGGCAACCAAATACAGCTCCAGGAAATACGCGGTACCCGGTTCGCCTCCCACCACTTCACAGCTGTGCTGCAGTAGGGTCTGTACCAAAGACTTCAACCTGATACCGAAATACTAGAGAGACGTACGGTTTTCTTTGTCGAAGCAAAGTAGCTGAATGTTCTGCAGACTGGACGTTCCATAGATAAAAGGAATCCTTGAAGCTGTGTGTACAGGGGTGGAATGGATAAGGAAGTTATGCTGAAATCAGCTACTGCAACTAGGTGAAAAGACTGAGTTCAGTTAGCGGACACAGTGAGGAAGACTATCGACGACCACCAGAGGACCCTGGAAGACCACCAATGAACATAAGAGCGCGTGCGTTAAAGACTCTTGCATATGTTAATGAGTTCCAAGAAATAACATGAATATGCTAATCATTTCTTAGAACTTTAATGAATATGTATATTCTGATTGTACATAACTCCCATAGTTGAGCAGCCCGGTGCGCACACTAGGTGGAGCGATCCCCTGTGCGCCCGGCGCCGCAATAAAGAATGCCTGCTTTCTAAAACGCCAAATTGAGTCTTAGAGAGTTTTTTGTCTGCCGAATTACGGTAACAAACCTCTAAAGAAAAGTGCCACGCCCTTGAAAATGATCAGCACTTTGCCAGTGGGGTGAGGCCATAGTTCATTCTGAAAATAATACAGTTTTAGAGACAGCTTTATAATACTGCTTTAGTACTGTAGTTCCCAGAACTGTGTGCTGCAGGCGACATGCCTACCAAATGGTTATCAGCTTTTATTTAAACTCTCCTTTTTAACCTCTCCTTAATTTCCAAGACATTTTCTTACGGGTCTAATGCTCAGTTCTTGATCACAGCCAGGAAAAATGTGGTGACTTCTCTTTCATAGTATAACATCTCTCTGCATGCAAAATTTTCTGCCTCTGCATAGATTTTCTGTTATGTAGAGAGGGTGGCAGCCACTTGGTTAACACGAATAACTCGGGAATATTTTCACACAGTCTTACAAGTTTTCATCTTCATCTACAGCAGCAAAGTAGCAAAAAAAAATTTTTTTTTTTTTTTTTTTTACCATTCCTCCTACTAAGTCACACTGGTGGGTTCAGAGAATGAGAGCTTTTTGGAGTAGCCAAACATGATCTTGATATGTACGCAGTTACTTTCAGGTGAGATTTGGACTTGTCCTCTGTTCTAGGAAACCATTATGTAGTTGGCTTTGTGTTAGGAGTTCCATGGGACTGGAGGATTTTGGAATGGGGCTGTGACCTGCTACTCCTGACTGGCAGACACCGTATGGATAGCTCCCTTCTGCTGTGCATTTGCTCTGTATTGTGATGGTCACGATCCTTTCTCCAAGAATTTGCTGGCACTCTCTCTGTCTATTCAAATCACAGGTCATTTAAATTGTTTCTTTAACGCTCACTACTGACAAAACAGCTAAATCAGATCCAGAGCATGCAACGTTTGCAGAATTTATTCTCTAGAGATGTCTTGCTTTGCGGGGCCCTGGTGCTCTGTTTGCATTTCATCCTGAAGGAGGACTAAACCTCCACTACAAATGGGAAAGAAGTGCTCTGAACCGCACCTCGTATAATCGATGCCAAATGATGTTACTGTTGGAAGATTCTGGCTGCTTTGGCATTTGCTTGCCAGCTGAGAGAACGCAGCAGGGCTGCGGGGTTGTGCAGTATTCTGTCTGCTTGTGATCAGAACGCTGCACGGTTCCAAGTAGTGCATGGTTTACAATGTTGTGTGTATCTATGAGGGTGACATTTTCAAGCAAGCTGCCTGTTGCTTTGCAAATGAAAAGAAAGGGTTTTAGCACAGAAATGTTTTCATGAAGAAAATTGCAAGCACCAAGTTAAGGAATTGTTCTAGAAGTATGTGTGTTACTAAATGTAAAGAGCAGTCAAACCACGGTTAGTTCAATATGCTTGGTAGCTATTTTTGCATGACCTGTTTAACCTGGTTAAAATGTTTTTCCAGGGGGAGAGGAGGGGGTTAAGACTTATGAATTCAATGGAGTATGTGACTGGTATATCCCCTTATCAGCTCCCCGTCATTAACAATAGTGTGATACCAGTGCCACCTCCCCCCCACCCCCGTGCAAAAAGGAGACAAGAGCGTAAATGCAGTGAGAAATGGGATGCCCAGAGGCAGACGATTTCGTCCCACCACTGCACCAAATGGCTTAGAGCAACTTTTAACAAAGGGGAGTTCTCTCTGTCTACTTCTCAGTTCATGTGTAGGTATGTTACCTTCCTTATTGATGTATTCGCCTAATGCTGAAAGATGTGTATACCCAGTTTGTATAAAGATTCACTAAATTTTTGAAAGAAAGGATATTTATAACTATTAAAACATGTAACTGCCACCCATCTCTCTATATACTAAAACATTTGGTGTTTTTCATCAGTTGGGGGAAAAAAAGGTGCTGGAACAGAAAAAACATAGCAGCTCTTACTTGTTTGCTTCAAGGCTGCACTGTGAAGACCGAGTAGCAAAACCTAGGTTTAATGCCCAAGCGTTATTTTGGATGCTCCCGTTTTTGGATGCTCAATTAGAGATGCCTGAAGGGGTCTGGTTCTTCAGAGGCAGACTAGAAAATTTCATTTCCTGAAGGTACCTGAGAATCACTCATCACTTCAAAATATCTCAGTCAGTGCTATTTTTTTTTCTTTATGATGCCGCTCTGCACTGGAAACTATACGCTGAGATTTTGTAGCTGTTTGCTTCTTCCTTTTCTAGACCTCCTGGCAACCAAATACAGCTCCAGGAAATACGCGGTACCCGGTTCGCCTCCCACCACTTCACAGCTGTGCTGCAGTAGGGTCTGTACCAAAGACTTCAACCTGATACCGAAATACTAGAGAGACGTACGGTTTTCTTTGTCGAAGCAAAGTAGCTGAATGTTCTGCAGACTGGACGTTCCATAGATAAAAGGAATCCTTGAAGCTGTGTGTACAGGGGTGGAATGGATAAGGAAGTTATGCTGAAATCAGCTACTGCAACTAGGTGAAAAGACTGAGTTCAGTTAGCGGACACAGTGAGGAAGACTATCGACGACCACCAGAGGACCCTGGAAGACCACCAATGAACATAAGAGCGCGTGCGTTAAAGACTCTTGCATATGTTAATGAGTTCCAAGAAATAACATGAATATGCTAATCATTTCTTAGAACTTTAATGAATATGTATATTCTGATTGTACATAACTCCCATAGTTGAGCAGCCCGGTGCGCACACTAGGTGGAGCGATCCCCTGTGCGCCCGGCGCCGCAATAAAGAATGCCTGCTTTCTAAAACGCCAAATTGAGTCTTAGAGAGTTTTTTGTCTGCCGAATTACGGTAACAAACCTCTAAAGAAAAGTGCCACGCCCTTGAAAATGATCAGCACTTTGCCAGTGGGGTGAGGCCATAGTTCATTCTGAAAATAATACAGTTTTAGAGACAGCTTTATAATACTGCTTTAGTACTGTACTTCCCAGAACTGTGTGCTGCAGGCGACATGCCTACCAAATGGTTATCAGCTTTTATTTAAACTCTCCTTTTTAACCTCTCCTTAATTTCCAAGACATTTTCTTACGGGTCTAATGCTCAGTTCTTGATCACAGCCAGGAAAAATGTGGTGACTTCTCTTTCATAGTATAACATCTCTCTGCATGCAAAATTTTCTGCCTCTGCATAGATTTTCTGTTATGTAGAGAGGGTGGCAGCCACTTGGTTAACACGAATAACTCGGGAATATTTTCACACAGTCTTACAAGTTTTCATCTTCATCTACAGCAGCAAAGTAGCAAAAAAAAATTTTTTTTTTTTTTTTTTTTACCATTCCTCCTACTAAGTCACACTGGTGGGTTCAGAGAATGAGAGCTTTTTGGAGTAGCCAAACATGATCTTGATATGTACGCAGTTACTTTCAGGTGAGATTTGGACTTGTCCTCTGTTCTAGGAAACCATTATGTAGTTGGCTTTGTGTTAGGAGTTCCATGGGACTGGAGGATTTTGGAAGGGGACTGTGACCTGCTACTCCTGACTGGCAGACACCGTATGGATAGCTCCCTTCTGCTGTGCATTTGCTCTGTATTGTGATGGTCACGATCCTTTCTCCAAGAATTTGCTGGCACTCTCTCTGTCTATTCAAATCACAGGTCATTTAAATTGTTTCTTTAACGCTCACTACTGACAAAACAGCTAAATCAGATCCAGAGCATGCAACGTTTGCAGAATTTATTCTCTAGAGATGTCTTGCTTTGCGGGGCCCTGGTGCTCTGTTTGCATTTCATCCTGAAGGAGGACTAAACCTCCACTACAAATGGGAAAGAAGTGCTCTGAACCGCACCTCGTATAATCGATGCCAAATGATGTTACTGTTGGAAGATTCTGGCTGCTTTGGCATTTGCTTGCCAGCTGAGAGAACGCAGCAGGGCTGCGGGGTTGTGCAGTATTCTGTCTGCTTGTGATCAGAACGCTGCACGGTTCCAAGTAGTGCATGGTTTACAATGTTGTGTGTATCTATGAGGGTGACATTTTCAAGCAAGCTGCCTGTTGCTTTGCAAATGAAAAGAAAGGGTTTTAGCACAGAAATGTTTTCATGAAGAAAATTGCAAGCACCAAGTTAAGGAATTGTTCTAGAAGTATGTGTGTTACTAAATGTAAAGAGCAGTCAAACCACGGTTAGTTCAATATGCTTGGTAGCTATTTTTGCATGACCTGTTTAACCTGGTTAAAATGTTTTTCCAGGGGGAGAGGAGGGGGTTAAGACTTATGAATTCAATGGAGTATGTGACTGGTATATCCCCTTATCAGCTCCCCGTCATTAACAATAGTGTGATACCAGTGCCACCTCCCCCCCACCCCCGTGCAAAAAGGAGACAAGAGCGTAAATGCAGTGAGAAATGGGATGCCCAGAGGCAGACGATTTCGTCCCACCACTGCACCAAATGGCTTAGAGCAACTTTTAACAAAGGGGAGTTCTCTCTGTCTACTTCTCAGTTCATGTGTAGGTATGTTACCTTCCTTATTGATGTATTCGCCTAATGCTGAAAGATGTGTATACCCAGTTTGTATAAAGATTCACTAAATTTTTGAAAGAAAGGATATTTATAACTATTAAAACATGTAACTGCCACCCATCTCTCTATATACTAAAACATTTGGTGTTTTTCATCAGTTGGGGGAAAAAAAGGTGCTGGAACAGAAAAAACATAGCAGCTCTTACTTGTTTGCTTCAAGGCTGCACTGTGAAGACCGAGTAGCAAAACCTAGGTTTAATGCCCAAGCGTTATTTTGGATGCTCCCGTTTTTGGATGCTCAATTAGAGATGCCTGAAGGGGTCTGGTTCTTCAGAGGCAGACTAGAAAATTTCATTTCCTGAAGGTACCTGAGAATCACTCATCACTTCAAAATATCTCAGTCAGTGCTATTTTTTTTTCTTTATGATGCCGCTCTGCACTGGAAACTATACGCTGAGATTTTGTAGCTGTTTGCTTCTTCCTTTTCTAGACCTCCTGGCAACCAAATACAGCTCCAGGAAATACGCGGTACCCGGTTCGCCTCCCACCACTTCACAGCTGTGCTGCAGTAGGGTCTGTACCAAAGACTTCAACCTGATACCGAAATACTAGAGAGACGTACGGTTTTCTTTGTCGAAGCAAAGTAGCTGAATGTTCTGCAGACTGGACGTTCCATAGATAAAAGGAATCCTTGAAGCTGTGTGTACAGGGGTGGAATGGATAAGGAAGTTATGCTGAAATCAGCTACTGCAACTAGGTGAAAAGACTGAGTTCAGTTAGCGGACACAGTGAGGAAGACTATCGACGACCACCAGAGGACCCTGGAAGACCACCAATGAACATAAGAGCGCGTGCGTTAAAGACTCTTGCATATGTTAATGAGTTCCAAGAAATAACATGAATATGCTAATCATTTCTTAGAACTTTAATGAATATGTATATTCTGATTGTACATAACTCCCATAGTTGAGCAGCCCGGTGCGCACACTAGGTGGAGCGATCCCCTGTGCGCCCGGCGCCGCAATAAAGAATGCCTGCTTTCTAAAACGCCAAATTGAGTCTTAGAGAGTTTTTTGTCTGCCGAATTACGGTAACAAACCTCTAAAGAAAAGTGCCACGCCCTTGAAAATGATCAGCACTTTGCCAGTGGGGTGAGGCCATAGTTCATTCTGAAAATAATACAGTTTTAGAGACAGCTTTATAATACTGCTTTAGTACTGTAGTTCCCAGAACTGTGTGCTGCAGGCGACATGCCTACCAAATGGTTATCAGCTTTTATTTAAACTCTCCTTTTTAACCTCTCCTTAATTTCCAAGACATTTTCTTACGGGTCTAATGCTCAGTTCTTGATCACAGCCAGGAAAAATGTGGTGACTTCTCTTTCATAGTATAACATCTCTCTGCATGCAAAATTTTCTGCCTCTGCATAGATTTTCTGTTATGTAGAGAGGGTGGCAGCCACTTGGTTAACACGAATAACTCGGGAATATTTTCACACAGTCTTACAAGTTTTCATCTTCATCTACAGCAGCAAAGTAGCAAAAAAAAATTTATTTTTTTTTTTTTTTTACCATTCCTCCTACTAAGTCACACTGGTGGGTTCAGAGAATGAGAGCTTTTTGGAGTAGCCAAACATGATCTTGATATGTACGCAGTTACTTTCAGGTGAGATTTGGACTTGTCCTCTGTTCTAGGAAACCATTATGTAGTTGGCTTTGTGTTAGGAGTTCCATGGGACTGGAGGATTTTGGAATGGGGCTGTGACCTGCTACTCCTGACTGGCAGACACCGTATGGATAGCTTTCTTCTGCTGTGCATTTGCTCTGTATTGTGATGGTCACGATCCTTTCTCCAAGAATTTGCTGGCACTCTCTCTGTCTATTCAAATCACAGGTCATTTAAATTGTTTCTTTAACGCTCACTACTGACAAAACAGCTAAATCAGATCCAGAGCATGCAACGTTTGCAGAATTTATTCTCTAGAGATGTCTTGCTTTGCGGGGCCCTGGTGCTCTGTTTGCATTTCATCCTGAAGGAGGACTAAACCTCCACTACAAATGGGAAAGAAGTGCTCTGAACCGCACCTCGTATAATCGATGCCAAATGATGTTACTGTTGGAAGATTCTGGCTGCTTTGGCATTTGCTTGCCAGCTGAGAGAACGCAGCAGGGCTGCGGGGTTGTGCAGTATTCTGTCTGCTTGTGATCAGAACGCTGCACGGTTCCAAGTAGTGCATGGTTTACAATGTTGTGTGTATCTATGAGGGTGACATTTTCAAGCAAGCTGCCTGTTGCTTTGCAAATGAAAAGAAAGGGTTTTAGCACAGAAATGTTTTCATGAAGAAAATTGCAAGCACCAAGTTAAGGAATTGTTCTAGAAGTATGTGTGTTACTAAATGTAAAGAGCAGTCAAACCACGGTTAGTTCAATATGCTTGGTAGCTATTTTTGCATGACCTGTTTAACCTGGTTAAAATGTTTTTCCAGGGGGAGAGGAGGGGGTTAAGACTTATGAATTCAATGGAGTATGTGACTGGTATATCCCCTTATCAGCTCCCCGTCATTAACAATAGTGTGATACCAGTGCCACCTCCCCCCCACCCCCGTGCAAAAAGGAGACAAGAGCGTAAATGCAGTGAGAAATGGGATGCCCAGAGGCAGACGATTTCGTCCCACCACTGCACCAAATGGCTTAGAGCAACTTTTAACAAAGGGGAGTTCTCTCTGTCTACTTCTCAGTTCATGTGTAGGTATGTTACCTTCCTTATTGATGTATTCGCCTAATGCTGAAAGATGTGTATACCCAGTTTGTATAAAGATTCACTAAATTTTTGAAAGAAAGGATATTTATAACTATTAAAACATGTAACTGCCACCCATCTCTCTATATACTAAAACATTTGGTGTTTTTCATCAGTTGGGGGAAAAAAAGGTGCTGGAACAGAAAAAACATAGCAGCTCTTACTTGTTTGCTTCAAGGCTGCACTGTGAAGACCGAGTAGCAAAACCTAGGTTTAATGCCCAAGCGTTATTTTGGATGCTCCCGTTTTTGGATGCTCAATTAGAGATGCCTGAAGGGGTCTGGTTCTTCAGAGGCAGACTAGAAAATTTCATTTCCTGAAGGTACCTGAGAATCACTCATCACTTCAAAATATCTCAGTCAGTGCTATTTTTTTTTCTTTATGATGCCGCTCTGCACTGGAAACTATACGCTGAGATTTTGTAGCTGTTTGCTTCTTCCTTTTCTAGACCTCCTGGCAACCAAATACAGCTCCAGGAAATACGCGGTACCCGGTTCGCCTCCCACCACTTCACAGCTGTGCTGCAGTAGGGTCTGTACCAAAGACTTCAACCTGATACCGAAATACTAGAGAGACGTACGGTTTTCTTTGTCGAAGCAAAGTAGCTGAATGTTCTGCAGACTGGACGTTCCATAGATAAAAGGAATCCTTGAAGCTGTGTGTACAGGGGTGGAATGGATAAGGAAGTTATGCTGAAATCAGCTACTGCAACTAGGTGAAAAGACTGAGTTCAGTTAGCGGACACAGTGAGGAAGACTATCGACGACCACCAGAGGACCCTGGAAGACCACCAATGAACATAAGAGCGCGTGCGTTAAAGACTCTTGCATATGTTAATGAGTTCCAAGAAATAACATGAATATGCTAATCATTTCTTAGAACTTTAATGAATATGTATATTCTGATTGTACATAACTCCCATAGTTGAGCAGCCCGGTGCGCACACTAGGTGGAGCGATCCCCTGTGCGCCCGGCGCCGCAATAAAGAATGCCTGCTTTCTAAAACGCCAAATTGAGTCTTAGAGAGTTTTTTGTCTGCCGAATTACGGTAACAAACCTCTAAAGAAAAGTGCCACGCCCTTGAAAATGATCAGCACTTTGCCAGTGGGGTGAGGCCATAGTTCATTCTGAAAATAATACAGTTTTAGAGACAGCTTTATAATACTGCTTTAGTACTGTAGTTCCCAGAACTGTGTGCTGCAGGCGACATGCCTACCAAATGGTTATCAGCTTTTATTTAAACTCTCCTTTTTAACCTCTCCTTAATTTCCAAGACATTTTCTTACGGGTCTAATGCTCAGTTCTTGATCACAGCCAGGAAAAATGTGGTGACTTCTCTTTCATAGTATAACATCTCTCTGCATGCAAAATTTTCTGCCTCTGCATAGATTTTCTGTTATGTAGAGAGGGTGGCAGCCACTTGGTTAACACGAATAACTCGGGAATATTTTCACACAGTCTTACAAGTTTTCATCTTCATCTACAGCAGCAAAGTAGCAAAAAAAAATTTTTTTTTTTTTTTTTTTTACCATTCCTCCTACTAAGTCACACTGGTGGGTTCAGAGAATGAGAGCTTTTTGGAGTAGCCAAACATGATCTTGATATGTACGCAGTTACTTTCAGGTGAGATTTGGACTTGTCCTCTGTTCTAGGAAACCATTATGTAGTTGGCTTTGTGTTAGGAGTTCCATGGGACTGGAGGATTTTGGAATGGGGCTGTGACCTGCTACTCCTGACTGGCAGACACCGTATGGATAGCTCCCTTCTGCTGTGCATTTGCTCTGTATTGTGATGGTCACGATCCTTTCTCCAAGAATTTGCTGGCACTCTCTCTGTCTATTCAAATCACAGGTCATTTAAATTGTTTCTTTAACGCTCACTACTGACAAAACAGCTAAATCAGATCCAGAGCATGCAACGTTTGCAGAATTTATTCTCTAGAGATGTCTTGCTTTGCGGGGCCCTGGTGCTCTGTTTGCATTTCATCCTGAAGGAGGACTAAACCTCCACTACAAATGGGAAAGAAGTGCTCTGAACCGCACCTCGTATAATCGATGCCAAATGATGTTACTGTTGGAAGATTCTGGCTGCTTTGGCATTTGCTTGCCAGCTGAGAGAACGCAGCAGGGCTGCGGGGTTGTGCAGTATTCTGTCTGCTTGTGATCAGAACGCTGCACGGTTCCAAGTAGTGCATGGTTTACAATGTTGTGTGTATCTATGAGGGTGACATTTTCAAGCAAGCTGCCTGTTGCTTTGCAAATGAAAAGAAAGGGTTTTAGCACAGAAATGTTTTCATGAAGAAAATTGCAAGCACCAAGTTAAGGAATTGTTCTAGAAGTATGTGTGTTACTAAATGTAAAGAGCAGTCAAACCACGGTTAGTTCAATATGCTTGGTAGCTATTTTTGCATGACCTGTTTAACCTGGTTAAAATGTTTTTCCAGGGGGAGAGGAGGGGGTTAAGACTTATGAATTCAATGGAGTATGTGACTGGTATATCCCCTTATCAGCTCCCCGTCATTAACAATAGTGTGATACCAGTGCCACCTCCCCCCCACCCCCGTGCAAAAAGGAGACAAGAGCGTAAATGCAGTGAGAAATGGGATGCCCAGAGGCAGACGATTTCGTCCCACCACTGCACCAAATGGCTTAGAGCAACTTTTAACAAAGGGGAGTTCTCTCTGTCTACTTCTCAGTTCATGTGTAGGTATGTTACCTTCCTTATTGATGTATTCGCCTAATGCTGAAAGATGTGTATACCCAGTTTGTATAAAGATTCACTAAATTTTTGAAAGAAAGGATATTTATAACTATTAAAACATGTAACTGCCACCCATCTCTCTATATACTAAAACATTTGGTGTTTTTCATCAGTTGGGGGAAAAAAAGGTGCTGGAACAGAAAAAACATAGCAGCTCTTACTTGTTTGCTTCAAGGCTGCACTGTGAAGACCGAGTAGCAAAACCTAGGTTTAATGCCCAAGCGTTATTTTGGATGCTCCCGTTTTTGGATGCTCAATTAGAGATGCCTGAAGGGGTCTGGTTCTTCAGAGGCAGACTAGAAAATTTCATTTCCTGAAGGTACCTGAGAATCACTCATCACTTCAAAATATCTCAGTCAGTGCTATTTTTTTTTCTTTATGATGCCGCTCTGCACTGGAAACTATACGCTGAGATTTTGTAGCTGTTTGCTTCTTCCTTTTCTAGACCTCCTGGCAACCAAATACAGCTCCAGGAAATACGCGGTACCCGGTTCGCCTCCCACCACTTCACAGCTGTGCTGCAGTAGGGTCTGTACCAAAGACTTCAACCTGATACCGAAATACTAGAGAGACGTACGGTTTTCTTTGTCGAAGCAAAGTAGCTGAATGTTCTGCAGACTGGACGTTCCATAGATAAAAGGAATCCTTGAAGCTGTGTGTACAGGGGTGGAATGGATAAGGAAGTTATGCTGAAATCAGCTACTGCAACTAGGTGAAAAGACTGAGTTCAGTTAGCGGACACAGTGAGGAAGACTATCGACGACCACCAGAGGACCCTGGAAGACCACCAATGAACATAAGAGCGCGTGCGTTAAAGACTCTTGCATATGTTAATGAGTTCCAAGAAATAACATGAATATGCTAATCATTTCTTAGAACTTTAATGAATATGTATATTCTGATTGTACATAACTCCCATAGTTGAGCAGCCCGGTGCGCACACTAGGTGGAGCGATCCCCTGTGCGCCCGGCGCCGCAATAAAGAATGCCTGCTTTCTAAAACGCCAAATTGAGTCTTAGAGAGTTTTTTGTCTGCCGAATTACGGTAACAAACCTCTAAAGAAAAGTGCCACGCCCTTGAAAATGATCAGCACTTTGCCAGTGGGGTGAGGCCATAGTTCATTCTGAAAATAATACAGTTTTAGAGACAGCTTTATAATACTGCTTTAGTACTGTACTTCCCAGAACTGTGTGCTGCAGGCGACATGCCTACCAAATGGTTATCAGCTTTTATTTAAACTCTCCTTTTTAACCTCTCCTTAATTTCCAAGACATTTTCTTACGGGTCTAATGCTCAGTTCTTGATCACAGCCAGGAAAAATGTGGTGACTTCTCTTTCATAGTATAACATCTCTCTGCATGCAAAATTTTCTGCCTCTGCATAGATTTTCTGTTATGTAGAGAGGGTGGCAGCCACTTGGTTAACACGAATAACTCGGGAATATTTTCACACAGTCTTACAAGTTTTCATCTTCATCTACAGCAGCAAAGTAGCAAAAAAAAATTTTTTTTTTTTTTTTTTTTACCATTCCTCCTACTAAGTCACACTGGTGGGTTCAGAGAATGAGAGCTTTTTGGAGTAGCCAAACATGATCTTGATATGTACGCAGTTACTTTCAGGTGAGATTTGGACTTGTCCTCTGTTCTAGGAAACCATTATGTAGTTGGCTTTGTGTTAGGAGTTCCATGGGACTGGAGGATTTTGGAATGGGGCTGTGACCTGCTACTCCTGACTGGCAGACACCGTATGGATAGCTCCCTTCTGCTGTGCATTTGCTCTGTATTGTGATGGTCACGATCCTTTCTCCAAGAATTTGCTGGCACTCTCTCTGTCTATTCAAATCACAGGTCATTTAAATTGTTTCTTTAACGCTCACTACTGACAAAACAGCTAAATCAGATCCAGAGCATGCAACGTTTGCAGAATTTATTCTCTAGAGATGTCTTGCTTTGCGGGGCCCTGGTGCTCTGTTTGCATTTCATCCTGAAGGAGGACTAAACCTCCACTACAAATGGGAAAGAAGTGCTCTGAACCGCACCTCGTATAATCGATGCCAAATGATGTTACTGTTGGAAGATTCTGGCTGCTTTGGCATTTGCTTGCCAGCTGAGAGAACGCAGCAGGGCTGCGGGGTTGTGCAGTATTCTGTCTGCTTGTGATCAGAACGCTGCACGGTTCCAAGTAGTGCATGGTTTACAATGTTGTGTGTATCTATGAGGGTGACATTTTCAAGCAAGCTGCCTGTTGCTTTGCAAATGAAAAGAAAGGGTTTTAGCACAGAAATGTTTTCATGAAGAAAATTGCAAGCACCAAGTTAAGGAATTGTTCTAGAAGTATGTGTGTTACTAAATGTAAAGAGCAGTCAAACCACGGTTAGTTCAATATGCTTGGTAGCTATTTTTGCATGACCTGTTTAACCTGGTTAAAATGTTTTTCCAGGGGGAGAGGAGGGGGTTAAGACTTATGAATTCAATGGAGTATGTGACTGGTATATCCCCTTATCAGCTCCCCGTCATTAACAATAGTGTGATACCAGTGCCACCTCCCCCCCACCCCCGTGCAAAAAGGAGACAAGAGCGTAAATGCAGTGAGAAATGGGATGCCCAGAGGCAGACGATTTCGTCCCACCACTGCACCAAATGGCTTAGAGCAACTTTTAACAAAGGGGAGTTCTCTCTGTCTACTTCTCAGTTCATGTGTAGGTATGTTACCTTCCTTATTGATGTATTCGCCTAATGCTGAAAGATGTGTATACCCAGTTTGTATAAAGATTCACTAAATTTTTGAAAGAAAGGATATTTATAACTATTAAAACATGTAACTGCCACCCATCTCTCTATATACTAAAACATTTGGTGTTTTTCATCAGTTGGGGGAAAAAAAGGTGCTGGAACAGAAAAAACATAGCAGCTCTTACTTGTTTGCTTCAAGGCTGCACTGTGAAGACCGAGTAGCAAAACCTAGGTTTAATGCCCAAGCGTTATTTTGGATGCTCCCGTTTTTGGATGCTCAATTAGAGATGCCTGAAGGGGTCTGGTTCTTCAGAGGCAGACTAGAAAATTTCATTTCCTGAAGGTACCTGAGAATCACTCATCACTTCAAAATATCTCAGTCAGTGCTATTTTTTTTTCTTTATGATGCCGCTCTGCACTGGAAACTATACGCTGAGATTTTGTAGCTGTTTGCTTCTTCCTTTTCTAGACCTCCTGGCAACCAAATACAGCTCCAGGAAATACGCGGTACCCGGTTCGCCTCCCACCACTTCACAGCTGTGCTGCAGTAGGGTCTGTACCAAAGACTTCAACCTGATACCGAAATACTAGAGAGACGTACGGTTTTCTTTGTCGAAGCAAAGTAGCTGAATGTTCTGCAGACTGGACGTTCCATAGATAAAAGGAATCCTTGAAGCTGTGTGTACAGGGGTGGAATGGATAAGGAAGTTATGCTGAAATCAGCTACTGCAACTAGGTGAAAAGACTGAGTTCAGTTAGCGGACACAGTGAGGAAGACTATCGACGACCACCAGAGGACCCTGGAAGACCACCAATGAACATAAGAGCGCGTGCGTTAAAGACTCTTGCATATGTTAATGAGTTCCAAGAAATAACATGAATATGCTAATCATTTCTTAGAACTTTAATGAATATGTATATTCTGATTGTACATAACTCCCATAGTTGAGCAGCCCGGTGCGCACACTAGGTGGAGCGATCCCCTGTGCGCCCGGCGCCGCAATAAAGAATGCCTGCTTTCTAAAACGCCAAATTGAGTCTTAGAGAGTTTTTTGTCTGCCGAATTACGGTAACAAACCTCTAAAGAAAAGTGCCACGCCCTTGAAAATGATCAGCACTTTGCCAGTGGGGTGAGGCCATAGTTCATTCTGAAAATAATACAGTTTTAGAGACAGCTTTATAATACTGCTTTAGTACTGTAGTTCCCAGAACTGTGTGCTGCAGGCGACATGCCTACCAAATGGTTATCAGCTTTTATTTAAACTCTCCTTTTTAACCTCTCCTTAATTTCCAAGACATTTTCTTACGGGTCTAATGCTCAGTTCTTGATCACAGCCAGGAAAAATGTGGTGACTTCTCTTTCATAGTATAACATCTCTCTGCATGCAAAATTTTCTGCCTCTGCATAGATTTTCTGTTATGTAGAGAGGGTGGCAGCCACTTGGTTAACACGAATAACTCGGGAATATTTTCACACAGTCTTACAAGTTTTCATCTTCATCTACAGCAGCAAAGTAGCAAAAAAAAATTTTTTTTTTTTTTTTTTTTACCATTCCTCCTACTAAGTCACACTGGTGGGTTCAGAGAATGAGAGCTTTTTGGAGTAGCCAAACATGATCTTGATATGTACGCAGTTACTTTCAGGTGAGATTTGGACTTGTCCTCTGTTCTAGGAAACCATTATGTAGTTGGCTTTGTGTTAGGAGTTCCATGGGACTGGAGGATTTTGGAATGGGGCTGTGACCTGCTACTCCTGACTGGCAGACACCGTATGGATAGCTCCCTTCTGCTGTGCATTTGCTCTGTATTGTGATGGTCACGATCCTTTCTCCAAGAATTTGCTGGCACTCTCTCTGTCTATTCAAATCACAGGTCATTTAAATTGTTTCTTTAACGCTCACTACTGACAAAACAGCTAAATCAGATCCAGAGCATGCAACGTTTGCAGAATTTATTCTCTAGAGATGTCTTGCTTTGCGGGGCCCTGGTGCTCTGTTTGCATTTCATCCTGAAGGAGGACTAAACCTCCACTACAAATGGGAAAGAAGTGCTCTGAACCGCACCTCGTATAATCGATGCCAAATGATGTTACTGTTGGAAGATTCTGGCTGCTTTGGCATTTGCTTGCCAGCTGAGAGAACGCAGCAGGGCTGCGGGGTTGTGCAGTATTCTGTCTGCTTGTGATCAGAACGCTGCACGGTTCCAAGTAGTGCATGGTTTACAATGTTGTGTGTATCTATGAGGGTGACATTTTCAAGCAAGCTGCCTGTTGCTTTGCAAATGAAAAGAAAGGGTTTTAGCACAGAAATGTTTTCATGAAGAAAATTGCAAGCACCAAGTTAAGGAATTGTTCTAGAAGTATGTGTGTTACTAAATGTAAAGAGCAGTCAAACCACGGTTAGTTCAATATGCTTGGTAGCTATTTTTGCATGACCTGTTTAACCTGGTTAAAATGTTTTTCCAGGGGGAGAGGAGGGGGTTAAGACTTATGAATTCAATGGAGTATGTGACTGGTATATCCCCTTATCAGCTCCCCGTCATTAACAATAGTGTGATACCAGTGCCACCTCCCCCCCACCCCCGTGCAAAAAGGAGACAAGAGCGTAAATGCAGTGAGAAATGGGATGCCCAGAGGCAGACGATTTCGTCCCACCACTGCACCAAATGGCTTAGAGCAACTTTTAACAAAGGGGAGTTCTCTCTGTCTACTTCTCAGTTCATGTGTAGGTATGTTACCTTCCTTATTGATGTATTCGCCTAATGCTGAAAGATGTGTATACCCAGTTTGTATAAAGATTCACTAAATTTTTGAAAGAAAGGATATTTATAACTATTAAAACATGTAACTGCCACCCATCTCTCTATATACTAAAACATTTGGTGTTTTTCATCAGTTGGGGGAAAAAAAGGTGCTGGAACAGAAAAAACATAGCAGCTCTTACTTGTTTGCTTCAAGGCTGCACTGTGAAGACCGAGTAGCAAAACCTAGGTTTAATGCCCAAGCGTTATTTTGGATGCTCCCGTTTTTGGATGCTCAATTAGAGATGCCTGAAGGGGTCTGGTTCTTCAGAGGCAGACTAGAAAATTTCATTTCCTGAAGGTACCTGAGAATCACTCATCACTTCAAAATATCTCAGTCAGTGCTATTTTTTTTTCTTTATGATGCCGCTCTGCACTGGAAACTATACGCTGAGATTTTGTAGCTGTTTGCTTCTTCCTTTTCTAGACCTCCTGGCAACCAAATACAGCTCCAGGAAATACGCGGTACCCGGTTCGCCTCCCACCACTTCACAGCTGTGCTGCAGTAGGGTCTGTACCAAAGACTTCAACCTGATACCGAAATACTAGAGAGACGTACGGTTTTCTTTGTCGAAGCAAAGTAGCTGAATGTTCTGCAGACTGGACGTTCCATAGATAAAAGGAATCCTTGAAGCTGTGTGTACAGGGGTGGAATGGATAAGGAAGTTATGCTGAAATCAGCTACTGCAACTAGGTGAAAAGACTGAGTTCAGTTAGCGGACACAGTGAGGAAGACTATCGACGACCACCAGAGGACCCTGGAAGACCACCAATGAACATAAGAGCGCGTGCGTTAAAGACTCTTGCATATGTTAATGAGTTCCAAGAAATAACATGAATATGCTAATCATTTCTTAGAACTTTAATGAATATGTATATTCTGATTGTACATAACTCCCATAGTTGAGCAGCCCGGTGCGCACACTAGGTGGAGCGATCCCCTGTGCGCCCGGCGCCGCAATAAAGAATGCCTGCTTTCTAAAACGCCAAATTGAGTCTTAGAGAGTTTTTTGTCTGCCGAATTACGGTAACAAACCTCTAAAGAAAAGTGCCACGCCCTTGAAAATGATCAGCACTTTGCCAGTGGGGTGAGGCCATAGTTCATTCTGAAAATAATACAGTTTTAGAGACAGCTTTATAATACTGCTTTAGTACTGTACTTCCCAGAACTGTGTGCTGCAGGCGACATGCCTACCAAATGGTTATCAGCTTTTATTTAAACTCTCCTTTTTAACCTCTCCTTAATTTCCAAGACATTTTCTTACGGGTCTAATGCTCAGTTCTTGATCACAGCCAGGAAAAATGTGGTGACTTCTCTTTCATAGTATAACATCTCTCTGCATGCAAAATTTTCTGCCTCTGCATAGATTTTCTGTTATGTAGAGAGGGTGGCAGCCACTTGGTTAACACGAATAACTCGGGAATATTTTCACACAGTCTTACAAGTTTTCATCTTCATCTACAGCAGCAAAGTAGCAAAAAAAAATTTTTTTTTTTTTTTTTTTTACCATTCCTCCTACTAAGTCACACTGGTGGGTTCAGAGAATGAGAGCTTTTTGGAGTAGCCAAACATGATCTTGATATGTACGCAGTTACTTTCAGGTGAGATTTGGACTTGTCCTCTGTTCTAGGAAACCATTATGTAGTTGGCTTTGTGTTAGGAGTTCCATGGGACTGGAGGATTTTGGAATGGGGCTGTGACCTGCTACTCCTGACTGGCAGACACCGTATGGATAGCTTTCTTCTGCTGTGCATTTGCTCTGTATTGTGATGGTCACGATCCTTTCTCCAAGAATTTGCTGGCACTCTCTCTGTCTATTCAAATCACAGGTCATTTAAATTGTTTCTTTAACGCTCACTACTGACAAAACAGCTAAATCAGATCCAGAGCATGCAACGTTTGCAGAATTTATTCTCTAGAGATGTCTTGCTTTGCGGGGCCCTGGTGCTCTGTTTGCATTTCATCCTGAAGGAGGACTAAACCTCCACTACAAATGGGAAAGAAGTGCTCTGAACCGCACCTCGTATAATCGATGCCAAATGATGTTACTGTTGGAAGATTCTGGCTGCTTTGGCATTTGCTTGCCAGCTGAGAGAACGCAGCAGGGCTGCGGGGTTGTGCAGTATTCTGTCTGCTTGTGATCAGAACGCTGCACGGTTCCAAGTAGTGCATGGTTTACAATGTTGTGTGTATCTATGAGGGTGACATTTTCAAGCAAGCTGCCTGTTGCTTTGCAAATGAAAAGAAAGGGTTTTAGCACAGAAATGTTTTCATGAAGAAAATTGCAAGCACCAAGTTAAGGAATTGTTCTAGAAGTATGTGTGTTACTAAATGTAAAGAGCAGTCAAACCACGGTTAGTTCAATATGCTTGGTAGCTATTTTTGCATGACCTGTTTAACCTGGTTAAAATGTTTTTCCAGGGGGAGAGGAGGGGGTTAAGACTTATGAATTCAATGGAGTATGTGACTGGTATATCCCCTTATCAGCTCCCCGTCATTAACAATAGTGTGATACCAGTGCCACCTCCCCCCCACCCCCGTGCAAAAAGGAGACAAGAGCGTAAATGCAGTGAGAAATGGGATGCCCAGAGGCAGACGATTTCGTCCCACCACTGCACCAAATGGCTTAGAGCAACTTTTAACAAAGGGGAGTTCTCTCTGTCTACTTCTCAGTTCATGTGTAGGTATGTTACCTTCCTTATTGATGTATTCGCCTAATGCTGAAAGATGTGTATACCCAGTTTGTATAAAGATTCACTAAATTTTTGAAAGAAAGGATATTTATAACTATTAAAACATGTAACTGCCACCCATCTCTCTATATACTAAAACATTTGGTGTTTTTCATCAGTTGGGGGAAAAAAAGGTGCTGGAACAGAAAAAACATAGCAACTCTCATTGAAAGCCTTCCACCTTAGTCAATCTGATCCTGTCTCTGACTATATCTGGTACCAGAACTTCAGAGGGATATATGAAATGCCTTGAGTATATGAAAACTTCATCTGTTACACTATAGCTCCAGCCAGTTTTGACTGCTGTAAAGGAAATTGTAGGAACCCAGGATTGGGAGGGATGATATGGGTCATTAAACCTGGTCCCTGCAATTTGGGCAATTCAATGCAATGGATTTTCAGCCCAAAATATTTTCCTGCCCTTCTGCATGTTACAACACTTTCCAATTTAGGCAGCTCAAGGCCTGTCTTAAAAGACTGGAAGCCTCAAGTGTATGCCGCGCATACATGATCCTTGTGTTCACCTTTTGTTAGAGTTGGAAGCTGAATGCGTTTTTTGTGTATTTCCTGCTGCAGAATTCTGGAGGATTCCCTAAGCCCTCGTTACGCAGCAACGCATTTGTTACCATGGTCTTTCTAGGAAAAAGTGTGCATTTACCTCATGGTGATGCTGATTACAGAGATGAAATCAAAGTCTACCAGCAGCATTGTGGAGGAGAAAACCTTTGTGTCTACAAAGGCAAGCTATTGGAAGGAGGTAAGGATAGAGAGTCAAAGAGTTCATATTGATTCTGGCAACATCTCTTTTTTTTTTTTTTTGGCTAAAATGTTGATGTGATATCAAAATGATTTCAGCTGAGCTCAGTCAAGGTATATGCATCCAGGGATTTTTATACCATCTGCCTCCACATTAAATCTGGATCTACTGTTTCGTGATTGAAAGTAAGGTTACAATTACTTTTGCAAATTATGGTAGAATGAGTTTAGAGAATTGATTTAACAAAATACTGTAGCTTAGATTAATTTTGTATAGAGATGTATGGTTAATAAAGTAGTTGTAGCGGTAAACTGTCCTTAAATAGGCATTATCTGTTTCTGACTTCCTATAATACATCAATGCATGTTGCTTATTATTCCAGAAGGAAAAGTACATAGTGGGAGCCCAATTCCCATCTCTTTTACGTGAGTGCGATTCCATCACACCAGTAAAAGGCGAACTGTGTTCTGGGAAATTGGGAAAAGGAAATGGCTGGGAGACTTTCACTTATGAGGAAGAGTGATTCCACTGATCATATCATAGAATCATAGCTCACAGAACCCACTGTGTTTGCATTTGCATTTTTACTGGGTGTGGGAATATGGTGCAGAGATCCCTGAACTTCAGCCTGTCCCCTGAGGCTATGGGTGCACTGCAGTGTGCCCACAGATCTGGTTAGGGTGTTTGTTGCAGCTGTGTCCCAGCTGTGCGGAAGGTGTCCTTTGTGTGTGCTCCTGTTGTCCCAAGCCCCATTCACACCTATTAGGGAACCTCCTGGAGTACAGTGTGGCTTCCTCCCTGCTGCTGTGTGCCCAGTTTACTTTGGAAGGATACTATGACTTGTGGGTTAAGGGAGTACAACGCAGTCCCCCCCCTGCACGGAGCTGGGTGGCAGCCTCAGTGCCCTTGAGGCCTGGATGCAGAACAGTGCCCTTGCAGAGTAGCCTGAAATGGCTCCCGAAACAGCATCTTTCAGCTGCTCAGTGTTGCTCCGAGTATGACTGTATTAGTGCAGGCCCAGAGCCACTAATATTGCAGCTGTACTGATCTGGAGCCTGGTTGCACTCTGCGAGGTGCTGCACTGAGGAATGTGTGCATTACACTGCAGGAACTCTAACATACTGCTGCACTGCACCATGTAGACACACGCCAGGAATCCTAAACTTTCTGTGCATAATGTACACTCCTGTAAGGCAAGTGGCAGAGTCAATTTTTTTGAGATGGGAGGCTCTGGTCTCTGTTCTGCTGTAGCAGTGAGCAGCCAAATTGACGATGTATTCACTTGTCGCAGGTGTGTCCAGCTTGGTACTCCTGGGTCGGAAAGAGATGAGGCTGTTGTGTGGGGAGGAGGTAGAGTTTTACCAACTAATTAATAGAGCTGAGAACCAAAGCACCTGACCTCAGAGGGCTGGGTGCTTTGGTGGTGATGCGGACGAGATACAACAATTGCAATAGGCTGACAGTAAAGCGTAACCTTTTTCTTTGAACCCTTTCCTTTCTCTGATTACAGAGACCTTTCAGTTCATCTCAAAGAGGCACCATGGTTTCCCATTCAGCCTCACATTTTTTCTCAGTGGGATGCAAGTAGGCAGGTTGAGCTGTTGCTGTGAGTACAAACGTAAGAAGCGTTCCAGGCTGGGAGGCAGACATGGATACTTCGGGTTTCTCAGTGTGGAGGGAGCATCTCCTTGCTACAGGTATGGAGACGAATACACTTTGCTCACAAGGACTGAGCAGCCCAGTTTTTAGAGAGTTTATCACTTGTTTCCTCTTTTTTAATCTTTCTGTCACCCCACAGCTCTGTAGAGCCTCGTCCGTTTCTCAGCGCCCCTTGAAGCGAGGTGCCTCGCTCGACCTGCTGTTTACAAACAGAGAAGGACTGGTGGAAGATGTGGTGGTCGGAGGCCATCTTGGGCTTAGCGACCATGAAATGATAGAATTCTCCATTCTTGGTGAAGTAAGGAGGGGGGCCAGCAAAACCGCAACCATGGACTTCTGGAGGGCAGACTTTGGCCTGTTCAGGACGCTGGTGGAGAGAGTCCCTTGGGAGACAGTCCTGAAGGGCAAAGGGGTCCAGGAAGGCTGGACGATCTTCAAGAAGGAGGTCTTAAAGGCGCAGGAGCAGGCTGTCCCTGTACGCCGTAAGAAGAACGGGCAGGGAAGACGACCGGCCTGGCTGAGCGGGGAGCTCTTGCTGGGACTCAGGAAAAAAAGGAGAGTTTACCGCTTGTGGAAGAAGGGGCAGGCGACTCAAGAAGAGTACAGGGATCTCGTTAGGTCGTGCAGAGAAGAAATGAGAAAGGCAAAAGCCCAGCTAGAACGCAATCTGGCCGCTGTCGTTAAAAACAACAAAAAAAGTTTTTACAAATAGATTAATGACAAGAAGAGAGCTAAGGAGAATCTCCATCCCTTATTGGATGCGGGGGGGAACGTTGTCACTGACGATGAGGAAGAGGCTGAGGTACTCAATGCCTTCTTTGCCTCAGTCTTTAACGGGCAGACCAGTTATCCTCGGGGTACTTGGCCCCCCGAGCTGGAAGACAGGGACGGCGAGCAGGATGAACCCCCCATAATCCAAGAGGAAGCAGTCAATGACCTGCTACGCCACCTGGACGCTCACAAGTCTATGGGGCCGGATGGGATCCACCCGAGAGTGCTGAGGGAGCTGGCGGAGGTGCTCGCCAAGCTGCTCTCCATCATTTATCAGCAGTCCTGGTTAACGGGGGAGGTCCCGGACGACTGGAGGCTTGCCAATGTGACGCCCATCCACAAGAAGGGCCAGAAGGAGGATCCGGGGAACTACAGGCCTGTCAGCCTGACCTCGGTGCCGGGGAAGATTATGGAGCGGTTCATCTTGAGGGTGCTCACAAGGCATGAGCGGGACAACCAGGGGATCAGGCCCAGCCAGCACGGATTCATGAGAGGCAGGTCCTGCTTGACCAACCTGATCTCCTTCTATGACCAGGTGACCCGCCTAGTGGATGAGGGAAAGGCTGTGGATGTGGTCTGCCTGGACTTCAGTAAGGCCTTTGACACCGTCTCCCACAGCATTCTCCTAGAGAAGCTGGCGGCTCACGGCTTAGACAGGTGGACTCTGCGCTGGGTCAAAAACTGGCTGGACGGCCGGGCCCAGAGAGTTGTGGTGAATGGAGTGAAATCCAGTTGGTGGCCGGTCGCGAGCGGTGTTCTCCAGGGCTCAGTTTTGGGGCCGGTCTTGTTCAATATCTTTATCGATGATCTGGATGAGGGGATTGAGTGCACCCTCAGTAAGTTTGCAGATGACACCAAGTTGGGCGGGAGCGTTGATCTGCTCGAGGGTAGGAAGGCTCTGCAGAGGGACCTGGGCAGGCTGGATCGATGGCCGAGGCCAACTGTATGAGATTCAACAAGGCCAAGTGCCGGGTCCTGCACTTCGGCCACAACAGCCCCATGCAGCGCTACAGGCTTGGGGAAGAGTGGCTGGAAAGCTGCCTGTCGGAAAAGGACCCGGGGGTGTTGGTGGACAGCCGGCTGAACATGAGCCGGCGGTGTGCCCAGGCGGCCAAGAAGGCCAATGGCATCCTGGCCTGTATCAGAACTAGTGTGGCCAGCAGGAGTAGGGAAGTGATCGTGCCCCTGTACTCGGCACTGGTGAGGCCGCACCTCAAATACTGTGTTCAGTTTTGGGCCCCTCACTACAAGAAGGACGTTGAGGTGCTGGAGCATGTCCAGAGAAGGGCAACGAGGCTGGTGAGGGGTCTGGAGAACAAGTCTTATGAGGAGCGGCTGAGGGAACTGGGCTTGTTTAGCCTGGAGAAAAGGAGGCTGAGGGGAGACCTCATCGCTCTCTACAACTACCTGAAAGGAGGTGGGGTAGTGAGGTGGGTGTCGGTCTCTTCTCCCAAGTAACTAGCGATAGGATGAGAGGAAATGGCCTCAAGTTGCGCCAGGGGAGGTTTAGATTGAACGTGAGGAAAAATTTCCTTACTGAAAGAGTGGTTAAACATTGGAACAGGCTGCCCCGGGAAGTGGTTGAGTCCCCATCCCTGGAGGTATTTAAAAGATGAGTAGATGAGGCACTTAGGGACATGGTTTAGTGGGCATGGTGGTGTTGGATTGACGGTTAGACTCGATGATCTTAGAGGTCTCTTCCAACCTTAAGGATTCTATGATTCTATGATTCTATATAAATACCAGGTATACTAAAAAAAGTGGTAGAAAATTGTTGACTTATTTACACAGAAAACGTTGCAGGTGATAGCATCTGTCACCTGTAAGATCCTCCTTCTTGCCAAATGACTTCTCCTTGGAGGAGACCAGGCATAGTTGGATCATTAGAACTGATGCAGTGCCAGCTTGTTTGAAACCTGTCTCAGAAAATACCCAGTGTTTCTGCTTGATTTTTCTCTTGCGCATAGCTATGCAAAGAGATGCAAAATACTTGCTTGGAAATGAGATAATACAGCTTTACTTCCTCCTGTTCTCCAAGTGCAGTCTCAATAGATCCAGAAGTGGGTCCTGGGCTTCATGTGCTCTTCTCCAACAGCCACATCACTTGTGCTATCACTGCTAAATGGATGAAAATATTTTGGCACCTTGTTAACGGAAAGTGGATGATTTATGGTAAGCGAATGGAAATCCAGAGAGAATTTTCTTTAGAGCTCTAGCAAAAAGACTTATTTTTGTGTCATTGTAGTTGATTTGGATAACAATAGTTGAAGTATCATGGAATTGTAGAATGGTTTGGATTGGAAGGGACCTGTAAAGATCATCTAGTCCAACCCCCCTGCCACGGGCAGGGGCATCTTTCACTAGATCAGATTGCTCTAAGCCACATCCAACCTGACCTTGAACACTTGCAATGATGGGGCATCCACAACTTCTCTGGATAACCTCTTCCAGTGTCTCACCACCCTCATCGTAAAAAATTTCTGCCTTAGGTCCAACCTAAACCTACCCTCTTTCAGTTTAAAACCATTTCCCCTTGTCCTGTTAATACAGGCCTCAGTGAAAAGTCTTTCTCCACCTTTCTTGGAAGTCCCCTTTATATATGGAAAGACTGTAATAAGGTCTCCCCGGAGCCTTCTCTTCTCCAGGCTGAACAACCCCAACTCTCTCAGCCTTTCTTCATAGGAGAGGTGATTGTTGAGTACATCAGCCTTCTCCGTGTTGGTTGCCACCAGCTCTCCTGTCTTATTTACTGGAGGTGGTACAGTTTCTTTAATCGTCCTTTTCTGGCCAATGTATCTGTAAAGGCTCTTACTATTTTTTGCATCCCTTGCCAAATTCAGCTCCAACTGTGCCTTAGCTTTCCTAATCCCATCCCTACACATCTGGGCAGCGTCCTTGTATTCTTCCCAGGATACCCATGGAAGCACGTGTGCTCATGCTACTTCAAATCTAGCTAGCATAGTTAATGAGACTATTGGGAACTGTTCCTTGCCCAGCTGCATGTTGTTATTTTCTAATTTGAGAGAATGTGAGATAAATAAGAAGCATTGAGTTTTTCTAAATAACTGAGTATAGATACTAATCTTTTTCATATTCTACATTTTAAAATTAATTCTAATGCTCACACTCACTTTTGGGTTAGCAATCAATGATAGGAAAGACCGGTGTCAGATGAAAGACAGGTGGCATCTGTCCTTCAGTTACACCTAGATTAATGTTTTTATTAAAGGCACTAGTGAGGTCTCATCGGGTAGTATTTTCATCATTTCTCTAAGCTGAGAACGGAGGCTCAGGTCTGAGACAGGTGACATCCTGGAGACAAATATTGTTGTGCAAATTGTAGTGCGTTGGGGAGGAAATCAGTATGGTTTTCAAGAAGATGAACTTGTGAGCAATAACCAGGCACGTATCACAAAAAAGGAAAGATGATCCTTACAGTGAGGCTTTTGAAACTAATTCAATTAATACTGATGATAAAAGAGCAAGGTCTTAGTGTCAAATAAGGAAGGAATGTTTTTCTAATGCAAGGTTAAGTAACGTAAGGAAGACTTTGTCCAGCACCAAGTTGGTCCCTGTGGACGTGCATCTCCTGTGTTTTAAATTAACTTCTTAGTAGATAGGAGACCACTCTAAGTTCAAGATTCATGTTTGCAATGTCAGGCTTTTTCAGGTATGGAAAGGTCTCTTTTAATGCCATGTTAATTTTGTTTGGGACTGCTACTCAAGTGATAATTTTAACTTACAAGTGAGTAATTTTTTTAACACACCATAAGTAGATACACATCTCTGTATACAAAGATATACATACTTTTCCCAATAATATTAATTCAGCAGGATTTAAGCAAGTACTGTTTCTTCTGTGCAAATGTGAATGTGAGGTTGTTTTGCTATTATACCGAGTCATTTAGTTGTTTCTTGTTCTCATAAACCTGAAAACCATTGCATCAAACGGATTGTTTTGCCAGGGAAGAAGACCGAGTGTTTCTGGAGTTAATGATTTCAAACTAATATTTCAGTAAGTGCTTTTGAAAATAGTTGCTAGGGAAGAGAAAGGATTAGGCAGACTCAGCTGTAGTAACGCATTAACTTGGTACCCTGCTTCCTAGACCCCCCCAGTTGCAGTAGGATACTTCATACCTCGAGGCTGTGCAGATGCCCCAATGGGTAGAAGCTGGTTTCCTTGTATGTTGCACTTTCCATAGGGGTAGGGAGCTGCATTTCTGCTTAGTCCGAATTTGAAGGTTTAAGAATGATTAACCTAGTGTAAGTAAGTGATGTGGGTAGGTAGTTTTTTAGCTGATTATTCAGGTAAAAGATGCCAATTATTCCTATTCATTCAGGCAGAATGCAGTCTGAGGCAGTGATGGCACGTAGGGGATCTGCGATTCCACTTGACAACGCTGTTAGAAAAAGTAAAACATCTCTTAAAGTACTAAATAGCAGGTTAAGAGTAACAGTTGACGATGGATATGATTATGGAGATGATGTGCATATTAAAAATACACGCTTTCTTTATGCATTGTATGTTTTAAAATATTTAATTCTTTTTAATTTGGCCTTTGGTCAGAGGGTATTATATGAATGAGAGGCTCATGATTTACAGTGACTCCTTTCTTACTTAGTGCTGCCTCTGCATTGTAGCTAATGCTTAGAGATGAAATTCAGAGCAGAGTTTTCTTGTCTGTGTACGCATCGCTGCTGTTAACAAGGGTAGTGTTTGTTACGGGGTTTCTCACCAGAAGGTGTCAGAGTAGTTCTTCTATTTTTATTACATTGCAGGCTTCTCTCTACAAAGGTAACCTAGCAGCATAAGACAGCATAACTCAGACTGCTTTGTGAAGAAATGTAATATAACATTTAATTCTTTTGTCCATTTTTGATGTATCATACAAATGGAAGGAGTTGGTTTAATTTTGGAAAAAGTAGTGTGAACAAAAATAATGACATAGCACTGAACACAAAGTGCAGGAAGGAGTGAGGGAGCTGTACTGGGTGCTTTCGGGCTGCGGGCAGAAGATACGTATTTGAGAGACCTGGGTTGTATTGCTGGTATTGTTGCAGAAATAAGGTTGGGCTCTAGCTGGTGGGTGTAGTTGTAGCAGTGTAAGATCTCGTCACCGCTGTCATGCCGAAGGTGGGGGGGCATCGGTTTGCCCATGACTCGGGTTACAGTAGTCCAAGCCTTGCCTATTAGTGCAAACCCACCTTCACTGTGATCTGCAAGGGGGAATGGTTGAGATGTCCATGGGTGTTCCAGGCTGTGTTCTCTATTAGAGAGACACTAATGTCCGGTGGAGGGAAAATCATCTTGGCTAGGTAACTTTTTCAGCTTGCTGCAGCAGCTGAATTTCTTAGAGCCGTTATTTGTCACATTTCTGGCTAATCTTTCTGGTGTATCTGATCTGCGCAAGCCACCCATCCAGAGAATCTGTCAACCTAGAGAGTCCTTGGTTCAGCTCTCCTTTTAGGTTAGGACATGCCATCCCCTTGGCAGAGCGGAGAAGGATGGAGGAAGAGGATGAGGACCATAGGCAATTGAATTAGGCAGAGTAATTCTGTCAGGTTGTTTATTTTTGAGTAACTTGTCCTGATTTAATCAGATGGTGTTTCTGAAGCAGTGGTTCCCACTGGTAGCCTGCTTGGTGCTGCCGTGGGTGGTGGGAAAGGTTGCACAGGCTCTCACTTTTGTGCTGGCCTTTGCATACGCAGGCAAGGTTTGGGGTTCAAAGTGTGCAGTTGTGTACACATGCCACGGTCTGGAAACTGCTGCTATACATGTTTCTGAAACAGAAAAGAGTGGAATTGTTCTGAAAAGCAGCTGCTATTTGTTAATCTCATTGTGCCCAAAATAAATGTTGCCTGCATCTTCTAGTCATTAAAAGTATCCCCTCTCCATTGTAATCATGTGGTCCCGTGTGTGTATTCCTGACTTCTTCGTGTACCACAGCCTGCTACAATAAATTAACGAGACTTTAATTACAGGGTTCGGAAGATAAAAAAATCAAGAGGATATTGATGTTCTTGATAGTTGCTTCCTTTACAAGAGACAATTCAATATTAAGTGCGGGTAGATCATGCCACAGAAGACCTGAGGACAGTGGAAGTCCTTTAACATTTTGGAGCAAGGGCCTCAGAGAGGGAAGGCTGTCCCTACTCTTAGTCACCTTGAGGATCTACACTCAGTTCGGTTGTACTGTGGCTCCTGAAAGCATTACCTGTGTATTTGTGCTTCAGCTTGAACTCACAAGAGGTGAAGGAAGAAGGGAAAAATAGGAGCATGGAAGGGTGATTCCATCTCCTTTATCTGACTAAATCTAGAGATCACTGAAATGCATACTATGGAGCTTTCCTGTCATTTGTACTGAAAGAATGGAGATCAGGCTGGGTATTTGAAACGATTGTCCATCCTATCACCTCGTGCTATATTTTTAAGTTCATAGGTCTGTGTTGTATCAAAATGCCTTCTCCATCTTTTCCTTTTCCTTTTCCTTTTCCTTTTCCTTTTCCTTTTCCTTTTCCTTTTCCTTTTCCTTCCCTTTCCCTTCCCCTTCCCTGAAAGCTTGCAGTTACTGCAGGGCAAAAAGCATCTTGCAGCCTCTTCTGCCCGTTCAGAGCTCAGGCGGTGCCAGCCCGCGGGCTGCAGCTGTGTGGCGGCAGGGCTGGAACAGGGCCCGGCGCTGCGGAGCTGTGGCGAGGGTGTTTCCCCCCCCCGCCATTTTCGCGTGGCCAAGCGGGGTCTGCGTGCCTCAGTTCCACGCGGGGGCTGACGGCAGGTGCCGTTGGTCGCTGAAGGAACCCCGCGGAACACCCCCGTGTCCTAGCGACGCCCGGGGACGCGGTCGGCAGCGCCGGGGACGCGAGCGGCGCCAGGCCCCTCGCGGCCGCCCGTCGTCGCCGCCGCCCGGCCCGCCGGCGCCATGAGCAGCCCGCAGCCGGGGTGAGTGGGGAGGCGGACGCGGGGCCGGCGGCCGGCGGGGGCCCGCGGGGCTCGGCGGCGCGGGGCTCTCGGGGCCGGTCCGGGCCGGTCCCTTCCCCGCGGCGTTGCCCCGCGTCCCTCGCTGTCCAGCCGCCCCCGAGCAGGGCGGCGCGCCTTCCTCCGGGGTGACCGGCGCCGGGCCCAGCGAGCCGCCGCCCCCCGAGCTGTCCCGGCAGGGACAGCCGTCTGCCGTCTGCTGAGACGTCCGTCTGACAGACGGCCGTCTGCTGAGACGGGGGGTGGCGGCAGGTGGGGCACCGGCGCCGCTGTGCAAACGGGCTCACCCCTCGGCTGCTCGGGAGTTACCGCACTCGCGAGCAGCCCCACAGCCTACCTGGGGTAACGTGAGCTGGGCGGCTGCTCTTTTTTAATGATTATTTGCCTTTTTAATTCTGTAAGAATAATGACATCGAATTAAGTGCCTCAAACGACTTGAAAGACCTAAAGATGTTTTCTTGCACTCCAACGTGGGCAAAACGGAGGTTTTGGATGTTACGTTTGTGTGGAGTCAGGCTGCTCTGACCTTTGCAACTTGTGCACCTGGGAGGTACCTGTCAGCCTGTGCAGAGGTGGGCGCTTTTTAACCCAGGTCCTCTCTGGATCTCAGAGTCCTCCGCCACGGTAATTACCTTATTCTGTGAACGGCTAGATGGAGTCGCAGGGAACGGGGCCACTGACTTCAGGCATTTCCCTTTGTCGTCCTCCAACTTCAGATCTGCAGGCTGTGAGTTTCAGAGTATCCAAACTTCCCCGAGATGATGTGAATTACAAATACTAAGGAACCGAGGACCTCTGCAGATCTCCATCTCCATGATTTGACACATCCTGCTTTAGTGGGCGATGCTCTGAGTAAAGAAATAATGACATAACTTGCTCATGGTCATAGAACCAATCAGTAGCCGAACAGGAGTCTTTTGCCTCCCATTTCCGTATCTAGTGGTGTTCAAGGCTGGAACCTGTAGCATGATTTGATTATTTAAAAACCTTTGAAAAAGTGTTGTGCGTGACAATATCTTTCATGAAGAAATACATAGAACTCCCAACAAAATACTTAAAACCTTATTCTTGGAAGATTGTTTCACTCTAGTTACCACGTAAGGCACTTTTGGATGGCGTTTGTTAATTCAGTTTTTGGGAAACAGTTATGCCGTGGCTGATTGCATTCACTTGACAGATATTTCAAGGAATACCTCCAATCTGCATCTGACATGGAAAACAGTGAAAATTACAGAGCTGTGACTTAGGAAGAGCTTGCTGAAGTGGATAGGGAGAGACCAACACATGCGGGGTTTGCCCCTGCTCCTCACAGACTGGATGTAGCCCATTTCCCTTCTGGAAACCACCAAACAGTGCTAGCCTAGTACAGCAGCCAAATGAGTCATAGGATCACAAAATAATTCACTCTGGAAGAGACTGTGGGAGGTCTCTAGTCCAGTCTCCTGCTCACAGGGTCAGCTATGAGATTAGACCAGGTTACTTTATCCAGACTGATGCCGAAAACTTCCGAGGGTGGGAACAGCACACCCCGCTGGGCACCTCCTCCACTGCCTCGCCCTCCTCATGAGGAAAAACATTTTCATTAGACCCGCCTCAGCCCCTCTTCTTTCAACTTGTATCTGCTGTCCCTCCTCTGGCTCCGTCTTCTGCACACCCCCCAGGCCCTGGCAGGCTGCTGTGGGACCCCGGAGCTGCCCCTGCTCAGGCTGCGCCGGCCTCTTCAGCCTCTCGTCCCAGGGCACGTGCTCCGGCTTCACCATCCCGGTGACCTCCCTGAACTTGCTCCAGTGCATCCATGGCTTCCTGGAGCTGGATGGACACAGCAGTGCACGTGGGGTCTGAAGAGTGCCAATGAAAGAGGACGATCGCTTCCCTCCTTCTACTGGCTGTGCTCCTCTTAATTCAGCCCAGGATGCTGCTGGCCGTCCTTGCTGCCTGGGCACTCGGCTGGCTCACTTTCAGCTTGTGCTTCCCCGGACCACCCGGTCCTTTCCAGCAGAGCTGCTCCCCAGCCCGGCTGTCTCCAGCCTGTGCTGTTGCATGGGGTTATTCCTTCCTGGGTGCAGGACTGTGATCTGTCCTTGTTGAACTTTGTAATGGTCCTGGACTGCATTCAGGCAGTGTTGAGCGAGCCTCTGTCTGCCTTCCGGAGCATCATGGCTACCTTTGGGTACAGGCAGAGCAAGCTCATTTCTATCTGCTCATTCGATCTATGGATGCCTTTGAGCTTGGTGATCATCCCCTGGGGCAAAGTATTCATAAAATAAAAGAATTCTCACCGAGTATCTGGGCAAAGAATCCTCAGTGGTTTGGCAGTTAAATAGTTCAGGTTAGACAAAGAGTAAAGAAAACAGCATGAAGCTTTTGAAACAAAAACCCAGGTGGGTGTGACCTGTGTGTCTATGGAGCAAGACAACTGGTGGTCTCATTAGGTCAGATGGCCAGGGCTGAAGGGGTCCTGCAAATATTTAAGCAGACATGCAATGTGATTTGGAGAGACCGTGGCCTCTTCCTTCCTTGATTACCACCTGAGTAAAACTGTACATGTGCTTAAAGGTTTTGTGGGCTTGGAATAAACCAAATAATTATTGTCAGAATCCAAAGTCCCGTCAAAATTTCAAGTCATCTGCTGACTTCAGTGAGTTTTGGTTCAGTAGTTGTGTTCCAGCATGGTTTCTCATAAGCACGGCAGTAGTACTTGAAATTAATAAACCTAGAAGCCAGAGCTGTGCCTCGAGGTGAAGTCCAGAGGTGGTGCAGCCGAGGGTCGGTCAGTGACCCAGCTGCATGGCAGCAGCTTCCCGTTGTTGGAGGAGGGCCATGGTCTAAGGCCTGTAGTTGGAAGAGTCAGTCCACAAGTGTTACAGGCCTGTCTCCTGACAAAGCAAGAGCCTCCTTTTGTGGAGACTGGGGATTGTTTTCCTGGCTTATCATCTTCTGAAGAGATGGCCCTCTTTCTCAGAGAGAGAGGAACCCAAGCACAGCGTAGTCACTGGCCATGTTCACTTGGCTTAAGCTTGGAGGCATCAAACAAAGTATTTATGCTGAATAGTGTCATAAGGGCAGCAGTTATCTTCTGAATGCCTGTACTGGTGGGTAGATGGCAGAATCCCATTCTCTGTGGTGGAATTGTACCATCTTTGGATTCCTAGGGCCACGTGTGCCTGTTAGGCCATTCCCAGCTAGCATTCACAAAGTCCTTACCTTCAGGATTTAATGCTGAATTCCCGTTCTGCAGAAAACCACTTTGCCACCATCTGCTTACCTCTCTGGAGACCCTGACAGCATTATTTTTGCGAGTGAGATATACTTCATGGTGGCTGAAGAGTTTCCTTAGGCAGGGAATGGCAGACAGCGGCCGGGTATCTGGAAAGTCTCCTAAGAGTAGTCTTTTCTCCCAAACGGAACGTGCTGGACAGGTGCCCCCGCCTTGTGGGATGTTGAACTTGCTGTTTGTGGTTGGCAGCCTGGTTAGATTTGTTCTGACTGAAAGCTAGACAAGCCTTTCTTGTTTACGTCCCCAGCAGAAACAGCGCAAGATCCGTTAGCTTGTTAGAGTGAGGAATGGTCTCCATCAGGGGCAGGACTGTTTGTTTGACTGAAGTGGCAATAAACTCCAGCTGTAACATACAACATGGGGGCTATAATTCCCTGTGACTCTACCAGTCAATAACTAAAGCTGTGGTGCTCTCTTAGATTATTTCTTTGGTGAGCAGTCACTGATTTAATTGCACTGTAAATTATTAACTGTGAAGATTTGCTTTACAAAACTTATGTAGGACGCCTACTGTGACTTTGTCCTGATATCCTTTCAAATGAGTAAGAATGGTCTTAAAAATCATTGTGATACACAGCACTGGCTTTGCAGACAGTGTGTTGTGCGCCATAAGCTGATAAAAACCAGATACTGTTAATAAATAATAGTGACAATGATAATGCAATGAAAATCCTGTAGAATACTGAGTTGCAAGTGGACAGTTCCTTAATTTACTAAAATCCTATTCATCAGCTCTGGTATGTTTTGTGTTTTGCGTACTCTGTCATCTGCACAGCTGGAGTCCCCGCAGCTGCAAATGTAATTCTTCCTGGGTGTTTTGGACTGATGTGTGTTTTACTTTGGCCCTCAATACATTTTTTTAAAGCAAAATAAATAGTGGCTCTTTTGGTTTCTGTGGCTCTGTTCTGCCTGTTAATTTGGGTATTTGCACTTGCCTTTATGAATTTGTTACTTTTGTTAATGGGTAAAAAAGAAGAGTTGGCTCCAGTGACAGCAATTTATTTTTCCGAATGAGCAGTTAAGGTGTTACCCTAGGATTGTGAATGATACTGAAGTGTGAGTGGTAAGCACCCGGACTGCTGCCTGTCTCAAATGACGGAAGGCCACGGTGCCCACGTGAGGCACAGCCAGACCTGGGAATGGGACACGCCTGCCTCCCAGGTCCCACGGTTGGTCCAGGAGTTGGGGTGCTTCTTTCAGGCGCGGAGTTTCTCCAGGGGATCCATAGAAAGCATGTACTCCACACACGTGATGGTCTTTGATAGGCGGTGTGCCCTGGGGAAGGAAGTTACCTGGCTCTGTTTCCTACCCTTCTGGTGGTCCAGAAAGTCTTTGTGTTCAGATGGCTTCACAGATGAGAATTATGACTGGCTTCACGTGATGGGAGAGCTCCTTGGCACATCTTCCCCACCTTGGCAGATCCGTGTTAACTGAGCTCCAGAGGTTTGCTCTGTGTCAGTAGAACTGGCTAGTTAATAAAAGGTATGTCTAAGTTGGGGAATTCTCCTTTTGCCTATGGTACGTGGTCCCTCACTTTAAAATTCTGGTCAGGTGAGAAGCAGAGAGATTTTTGACAGTTGACTTTTTGCTTTTAGGGATTTGAAAAATGTGATGTCTAGTATAATGTAAACTGTATTCTCATCTCTGATAGTAAGTAAGATAAAGAATATTTGTTTAAAAAAAGTGGACGTCCATTGAAAAGTTATTGTTAAAATAGGATGCTACTGTTTCTCAGTGACTCTGTAGTAAAAGTCCTGTGTCTGGAACATCACCGTTGAAGAATTTGAGGAGGTTGCTTCACTTGAATCAGTCTTGATTGGGCATGAATTTGGGGAACTTGGCTCAAATTTAGATGCAGCTGAGGGAGGATTTTGAGCAAATTAATTAAAAAAAAACCTCCAGGAACAAACTGTGTACATCCAAGCATTCTAAATATCCTTAAGTATGAAATTACTGCACTAACAGTGATGTGTAGTCACTGGCTGTGATACCAAAGAAACAAATATGATATTAATTTTGAGAAGAGCTTCAAAACTAGTCCCAGAAACTACATATCAGTCAGTCTAGCTTCTGTGCCAGGAAAATTGTCTGCAATTCTAATAAAAAACTAGAAGTTGTAGCGAGAAGAATAAACAGGATAAGCAGGCAGAGAAAAAGGAGTCCCAGAAATATCCAGAAAAATGGACTTTTTGGACTTAGTGTGATATGACTGTAATGAACATTTTGTATAGTACTGTTTAAGACTGATGCTTTTCCTTTGCTGTATGTTTTTCTAACACGCATTTTTGTCAGTTCTGCACTTCTATGTGTTGTAGGGGATTTGGAGGTGACATTTGTATATAGCTCTTAAATATTTAAATCTCTGGAGAAAACTTCTCAGACATGAACTTCTATTATCCTTTTGTTGAATGGTCTGCTTTGCTGAAGAGCTTGTTTCCGACAGTCCTCAAGTTCGGTAATTCATGACATTTCTCAGATAACTTGCTGTAAGGGAAACGCCCCAGAAGTTAGAGGTTGCATTATTCTGTGAAGCAAACAATGAACCCAAATCTGTGTTGCAGCAGTTCTGTGACCGCATCTGTCTGAATCATCTTCCTGTCTGTTTCACCCTTGTCATTTGTAAGCAGCATTCCGAATTTCATCTCCAGGCATGATCTGTGAGTCAGCAAAGACCGAAAGGAAGTAGCGCTTGGGCTGCAGAATGGGGGGAACACGAGAGGGTGCTGCTGGTGCCCTTTTCCCAACACTGCACGCGTCTGTGCCATAGTCATCTGTTGGCGCAAGGGAGCACAAGTCTCATCTGAAGCTTAGGCTTGCCAATAAGTTGAGTGCTTTTGAGTGCGTGGCACAGATTCCATTCAGAGGATAGGGTCTCACCCTGGCTGCCCTTAGACTGGAAAGTATGCCTGCACCCCATCCGCTGGAGCACCGAATGGGTCCGATCCTTTGGTGTCAATGGGATACTCCAGAGGGATTTGGGCTGAGCTCAAGCATAGTACCAATATGGCCCACTCCCAACTAAACTTGCCTAAAATCTACTGGGGGAGGGTGAAGTGGTCAGCTGAAATAAGCAGGAAAACTGGCAGGAGCTCCAGGTGAGCACAGGCTTGCAGGGCCAGCCCCTGCTTACTGCACGTGATTTAAATCTGAGTTCGAGTCAGTGCCCGGGATATTCTGTGTGGCTCTGTCTGTGCTGGTTCTCTTGACAACAGAGGCGTTCACCTGGGCAGAGAGCTCGGGCTTCTCTTGGCAGTGTGGCTCTGCCAAAGCCCAGCGGATCCAATTACATTCTTCCCAATGGTTTAATGGGTTTTGGTTCAGGCCCAAAACATTTCCTTATTTCCTCCAATACCCTTTTGAACTTTTAATTTAATTCAGCCTGTTCATAATTTAAATGAGAAAATACATGTACAGAGACTTCTTTGAAACTAAAGTTGCTACATCACTGTGCTCAGAGGGGAGTTGCATTTTAACTAGTTATATGGTCCATGAAATATTAGATGGAAGGAAGCAAATGAAAAGGAATTGGATTGAGTTTCTCCTCTGCCTCCGTATGCAATTGCCAGGTGATACCATAAGTCAATACTTAGCACAATTGTTGTAATCTGGTGGTTTCAAATGCAAATGCAAACAGTGGATTAAAAAAGTAATGTAGAACAGTTGCTATAGTACCAGTGTTTAATCAACAAGCATAACAGGGTAAGGTAAACTGTTTGTTTAAAGTTTAATTTACTGTTGGTAGGCTACCTGTGAGATTATTGTGAAACCCCAGATAAAATTCCTGTAAATCCATGATCTTTGGTTTTTTTGATTTTTTTTTTTTTCAATTGTCCGTTCTTTCCTTGAGTATACTTTTGTGTGTGGTAACTCAGCCTAGCAATAGACATTTATCTTGAATTATCCCACTGAAAGATATGTAATAGAGATACAGTGGCATTTAGATTTAAAGCTACAGGAAACAAGAGAGATCAGTCTCTTGTTGTGTAATTAAAACAAATCCTGCCTAGAGAGCCCAAAGGTCCGGCTGAACATATTATGCAATATCTACCTGAGTGTATACATTTTACAAATGTGAATGGATTTAGAGTATTAAAAACTTAAGCCTACTGTCCCTTACTTTGTTATTTGTCCTGTTTTCCAGAGGGTGAAGTAAGATAAGGTTGTGCTAAGAACTACTTAAAAATATATCTGCTAATTATGGATGCTTCAGTTTTTGTGTTCAACTCTCATATATTAGGTTCAATTTTTGGACGGTCTGATCTTTGGTAGCTGCAATGGTTTAGCTCTGTTGGCTTTCCAGAGATGCATGACATTTCTTGGGTAGAGCAGGGGAGGGCCTTGCTTCGATGGTCAGCATGATCTGGTTCTCCATGTTTGTTGGTCTTACAGTTTTTCACCAATGAATAGAAAAGCGATGCAATTTGTTCACTTTGGATTGTTCAATGTATGCATTAAAGAGAATCTTTACTATATTGACTTGGGAACTGGAAAAGACTTGAGAGGTTCTTGCATTTCGTATTGGGCCCATTTTTATTGCTCTGCATACAGAGGAGGACTTGTGCACCCCTACGTCGGGGGTCTTTAAAGGGGTCTTTAAAGATTAGCAGAAGGTAGCGTAGCCCAGCTGTTCTGGCCACTACAGCAGCGTAGTCCCAGGAGTCTTTTAGACTGAACGGCACTCAGGAGCCGTCGTAGTACCGGCTGGTTGGTCTCTTTAAAATCTTAAGAGTGGGGCGTGGCAAAAGAGATTCAGGTCTTTAGCTTTGGCCTGCGCAGGCTGATACTGAACTGAGCGATGAGTTGCCCAGTGTCTGTGCTTTCTAACCCAGGAGGGGCTGGGTTCTTGAGAGAGAGGCACTGTCTCTCACCACTCAGCTGTCTTCTGATGCCCTAGTTTGGATAAGGACTTGTTCCTGTCCTTCCAGCACAAAGCATACTCTCCACAGAAAGACCAGGGTGGTGAAGAGGTGGCAGCTTGCCGAGTGCCAGAGCAATAGTGTGTCAGGACTCATGCAGCCAGATGAGTGTGCTTGCTGGCCTTTTGTGCAAACTCTTCGGTTTCCTGCAGAGTACATTTGTTTTTTGTTTAGCTTGAGCAAATCAGTCACACAGAGTAGATCCGATGATTTTTGGTAAAACGTAGTAGCTGCATTTAGAGAGGGAAAAAAAGAAGTATTCTCATCAATGCAAGTTGCACTTCGGACAAACTGCTGCCATATAGTGACAGCCAGCAAAAACATACTACAGTAACATATGCTTTCTAGCCTGTAAATACCACAAAAGTTATGAATCTTGCCCTGCATAAGTTTTGTGCAATTGAATTTACGAATAGGTTTGTGGGATAAGCATTCTTGGCTGTTCATGTAAATAATATTCTAGAGTCACTGTTGTGTTCGAATAAATGGTCCCCGAAATAGACAGGACAGTTCCTAATCTTGCTGTCATGGATTAGTTTTCCCAGGTGGTTTGTGAGTTCTGTTGGTATAAAGGCCAAAGGGAGAACTTTTGTTTTGAAACAGGGTTTTTTGTTCATGAACAAATTAGTGGTTGGACAGGCAACATTTTAACAGACACGTAGCTGAATCCCAAATGGTTCAAAACAGGAGGGAAGACTTAAGGGTATTTTTTGACGCCTGAAATTGAAGCCACTTAGTTTTCTGTGTAGGTGTTCCAAGTGATGAATTTGATATGCAGTCCCTCTGATGGTGGGAACATTAAAGAGGAGGAAATTGCCATAAAAAAATGGATGGAAATGTGGAAACTGAAGGAGGCTTTGGCTGAAACCACAAATAAGTAGTCTTCATCAGAGCAAAGATTTGCACGCAAGTGAATAACGTGTATGCTAACTTTCAAGCCAGTGAAAACACTATGGGAACAGTGTCCTGTCTTAAAAATATGTTTTGGTGCTAGCAGTTTCTGCTAACCTAAGTAGACTGAAGAAAGCAATTTTTTTGTGTTAGATACCAGACAATAATGGCTGAGAGCTGGCAATGAAGACCACAGGAAAATTCTTCTGTGTAGGCAAAGTCTGATAAGTGATATGCCTGGGGCCGGAGGTTGGACTAGATGGCCTCTGGAGGTCCTTCCCAACCCAAGTTATTCTTACAGGTCTCTGCAAAAGCTGCCAGAAACTCTGTCGCTGCCGTATCTATCACCAGTTAGGAGGTGGCAGAAGGAAGGGGAGCATGGGGTGCGTGGTGGGGCAGTAGAAGGCATGCAGTGGTGCAGGAGTTCTGGGACATCTCTCCCTGGTGATGTACCGTATACTCATGCACTTCCAATAGGGCCCATGGCAGGGCGGTGAGGGAGCTGGGGTCTGTGCCTGCCGGACTCAGCCAGGAATTTGGCTCCAGATGTTGTATGGCATGATACTAACCTGCCAAAGGTCAGAGTTTATTGTCTGAGGAGGCTGTTGTCGGAGCTGGTCTTGGAGGAGACTTTCAGGGTTGGGCGGTCAGGATCACCGCCTCGGTGGTGGTACGCCGTTCGATGCTGAGCTGCTGTATCTTATGTAGATGTCACTGGTTTCTGATATGCATCTTCCGGAGGCAGTAAGATGTTGCTTTTACATAATCTAATGGGCATTTATCTGACAAAATGCTGGGCGTGATTTATAACTTAAGATGTAATAACTTGGCTGTCAAGGGGATTATATACATCTGTATTGATTTTATTTCAGATTTCTTGCAACCTACAATAGCCTTACAGACAAACACCTGGTTGGATATTTCAGCAATACCAGGATAAGACGACATCTTCAGAGATCAGGACTGGTGAGACTGAAAAGTTTCCTTTTCTGAGAAAAAAAGAAAAGAATTCTTTGTTTCTTTTAATATTGCACAAGTCAAACCACTGATGGTTCTGTTGTTTATTTGTTAGAGGTATGTGTTGTCATTGGTAAGAATTTGACCAGCTAGCCAAACACGTGAAATTATGCTGTGCCAGATCAAAGCCACACGATCACACTGAGACTGAGGGCGGGTTTGTTTAATCCAAGCATTTCCCACTGCATTATTTTCTACCGTTGGTCAGCTAGATATCGCAGGGACACAGGGCTGTGGTGTGTAAGGCCGCGCTACTGAAATCAGAATGACAGAAATACAAGTCAAACTGAGCTTGGAGCTTAGCTCCACGTGCTAAGTAGTTTTGACAACACCAGTGACAGCTGAGGAAATACTGCAGCTGGCATTGAGCATGTTCCAGGACGTCAAGGTCCAAGGGCCACCTGGGGCTATGAAGATGCTAGCATGGGGGCTGCTGGTGGATGGTGGATGATGATTCCACACTAGAAGTGGTGTGCTGACAGTCAGTATGGAGGCCATACTGCACAGAATATGAAGCTTACTGCACCTTCTGTAATGCAACCGTCATAATGCTTATCTGCGTGAAACTGGTAACAGTGGCTGACATGGATTCATGATGTATGTAAATATTGGAGAGCCTTGGCTTAGCCCTGAGCTTCTGCTCAGTAATGGAGTTTCAGTAAGTTGTTACATATGGCACTGTATTACTGCACAATTACAGTGATGTGAGAATGTTTGTCAGTCTGCTTGTATTTCACATCCAGGCAGAAGAAGATATTTCATGGAGGGGTTTTGGTAAATTCGGAATGTTTTTATGTTTTTGCTCCATATTTCTTTTTGCTCATTGGAGTTTGCCTCTGCAAAATCCTTCAGTTTGCAAATATACAGAATCATGTTGATTCTCTTAGGTTTTTTAAACTGTGAAATCTAAGCATCTTTGACTCTACTAGCTTTTTAAATAGCTTCAGTGTTATTTCTCAAAAGTGTTTAAGGAAAACTGAAGGATTTGGTAAAGGTGAATGTGCTGAATATTTTTAAAAATACTTATGCACTCCTAGGTGTGACTCTGTTTAGCACAGGCAGAGGCAACCCTTACACAGTAGGAAGGCAAGTATTTAATGCCCCTCCACTGACTTGGGCAATGGCCCATGAAGAGTAAGGCTGAGCCCTCAACTGTTAGAAAATGTGACTGCTGCTCTCCTGCTCTCTTCATTTGGCTGATGGGGTCCATGGGGTCAAAGAAACTACAATTCTGTGCTGGGAAGGTGAGTTCCAGCACCATGGCAGAAGCAGAGGTGGTAGCTAACCAGGAAGAAAAAGTAGTCTTTCTGGGAAATTGCACTCTGTTTAAAAACATACTTTATTCTGTCTTCTCTTCTTTTTAGTTACATTATATTTCTTTATGGCAGATCTCAAGGAGTGGAAGAATAATATCTGAGAAAGAATATCGGCTAAATGCTAGGAGGAGGGATCACCAAAGATATGTACAGGAGTGCCTGGCTCGGGCCATATTTCATAAGGTCCTTGATATGGAGGTATGCATTTACTAGTAATGTGTAAGCCTTTTTGGATACTTCCCTACTGACAGCCGGTGGCTGTTAACTCGTACTGGACTGTTTTCCATAGCTGTGCCCTCATGCTCCCCTGAAAGGCTCTCTCCTGCTGGGAAAAAGGACAGTCTTTGTGCTTGATGTCCTCCACATGAAACCTCCACTGGCCTCTAGTTGTTAAACCATACTGTCATTAGAACATACACTGTCCTGGCTCACTTACTGCACTTTGGCAGTCATCAGATTATGGGATGATATTCACAGGGCTAGTTTGCTTAAAAAAATTCTAATCAAAACAAAATAGTTTGAACATGGTTACATATCTTATCTGAGTACAAAATTTGGGCACATTCCTGTTACGTATCAAGAATGGAGTTGGTCCCTACAACTTTACAAATACTCAGTTGTTCCCTTGCCAATGTTAATATAGACAGGTGTAATGCAAATGTATTGAATCGATAGTAGTTTCATAATAGGGCTCAATGAGGGTAACGACCAGGGAGCAGGCAAGTGATAAGCAGAACAGAAGCAAATGTTCTTACATTCATTGACATCTCATAATGTCCATTAATGAGATTTCTCTTTCTCTTACATTGATAGCATCGTCATCAGCTGGAAATAAAAGAGAAACTTGAAAATTTTGTGAGGAAGAAGAGGGTGCAGAATATCAAGGTAAGGCTTGAGTGCTACTGAGTACTGATGGGACATGGCAGTTTTGCCCCGTGTTAAATAACAGCCATGAGTCAGGCCAGAGACTCATTGAGCCAAGTGTCCTGTCTCTGATGTTTATGGAAAAAGTACAAGAAACAGGCAAGTAAAGGATGATCCTGCCCCAGGTTACCTCTCCTTCTTCCTCTGTCCAGCAGTTCAGGAACTTCCATTCATGCACATGATTCCTTTTGAATCTACTTGTTATTTTGGTTCTGAAGTGTTCTTGGTTGTGGAATTGAATTATGAGTTGTATGAAATGCTACTTCCTTGCATTTCTGCACAATAATTAATGTATCTGCTGTCTGATAATTCTGTTTGATGCTCCATTGTTCTCGTTATGAAAGAAGTTATTAACCGTTCCCCTTTTCCAAGGCACATGTGGTTTTACATACCGTTTTCATATTCCTTCTCAGTTTTCCAAGCTGAAGACCCTCAGTCTATTGAATCTTTCATACATGAGCCATTCCAGGCTTCTCATTACTGTTGCCATTTTTTTACCTTTTCTAGTTCTACTATTTCTGTTTTGAAATGGGGAACCAGAACTGGATGAATAATTTAAGATACATGTTGCAGTTCTTCTCCTTGTAATTCTAGACACTATCTGCTTTTGACTGCTTCTGAGCACTGAGCTCCCATTTTCAGTCGTTTGCCTCTCCACATGATGTTCAGCAGAACAGCATGTAAGTAATGAAAAGAGGTTTCAGAAGTCTTCACTCTGCTGTCACGTAGGTAGAGCTTGATCCTGTAGTTGTTAGTCATGGAAATCCCACAGAAGTCAATGGTTCTTCTCCCCATGAAGTCACTTGGACTCATATGGGAAAAGTTCTCATTTTGGCTGAAATATCTCAACATCTTATTTCTTTATTAGGAGCCTGCATACATCGAGAAGAATGCATTGAGAAGCTAGCTGCTTCTTTGAGCAGTTGAAGAACAATGTCAAATCTTTTTAATTTTAAATAATACATTTATGAGCAATTCATCAGGTAAAGAAGGGAGGAGATTTTAATGAAAAACACTGATCACTATGGTAATTGCAAAGGCATTCTTTACTGACTGAACTCCTGCTGGTAGAAAGTTGCCACAGTGAAAGCAGCGACTAAGGCACCCTATCAAGGAATTCTGGACTTGGATAATTTTGGAACATAAACCAAAACGGCTTCCTTCAGTGAGAAGTGTGAGGGAGATGCCTGCAGATATGTGATCTGTGTCTTTGCTGTGATGCCACACTGGGGCACAGGAACCTGGGTGGAATTAGCAGTGTAATTTAATTCTCACCTCATACATTCAGTGAATTCGGCTGAGTAGCTAATCTAAAAGGAAAGGAGAAACATGGCTGGGCAAGGGAGGATGAGAAACATAGCTATCTATTTCCAGAAGGGTAGTCAGCCCAGTGTGGAGCTTTTGAGAGAAAAGATAGGGAGGGGCAGCAGTCAGAGCAAGGAAGTGGCAGATGCACTCAAATTTAAAAAAGAAAGAGACCTTCAACCAAACCAAGAATTGGGAGATACACAGAAACAGGCAGATGATTTGAATTTGGGGGGATCTGCAGCTGGAGAGGGCTGCAGGGAAATGAATCGGAGACGGGAACAAGTCTTTTCCCTCGTCCCTCTCTCATTCTCCCCTTGATTTCCTTTCCTTCCTTAACCAGGTGTTCCATCGGGTCTAGGCAATTTGATCGTCATAGCTGTCCAATGAAAGACAGACGGAAGGCAAGCTGAAACATTGCTGTTAAGACTATTTAGTACCTCAGAGATGTAAATTTCTATTCTTTTAGGTGGAACAATCCAGAAGATATGTGGAAGGTGCTAGCCTCATGCGCTGCCCACATCCACCACTTGGTCCAAGAAATCATTATGGGCTCCATCCTTTAGTGGCTCGCGAACCAGCTGGTCACTCACAACTGGTGAGTTTCACCAAATACTCCATATCCTATAATGTAAGCACACACAGCTGAAAGCGTGCACGTATACCTATGACATCTGTGCTTAGTCTAGAGCATTGATTGCCCTGGTTGTTCTAGATTAGGGCCTCATCCTTCATCACTTGAGGCTGATTTCCTGTTTGCAGGGTTGTGTCATTAAAGAGAAATCTTGAGAAGCCGATGTTGCAGGAATGGCACATCAGAACTTAGAAAAAAATAGCTTTGCTTGTGATAAACCTGCTTTAATCTTTCCCTTTTATCTGCCTTATTACCCAAGGTTAGGCCAGTATCAGTACATTAAGTATTGTCAATGAATACTATGGCTGTAGGCAAGTTTACAGATGTTGTAAAATCCTGCAAGCAATGGAGGTCTTTTAGAAAACAGAGTTGAAGGGGTGCAGTAAGACTAAAGCTCTTTCCAGAAGGCTGTGCTTTGGAGCTCTGGCTCAGAAGCCTCTTAGTCTCTGTTAACAGGCAGAGAAGGAATGTTAATATACTCTTGAAATATAATGATACTAAAGTCTAAGGTCAAAGGTCAAATATATAGTCCAGTTTTAACTGGTTCTCCATTTCAATAATGATACTTGGTGCAGGTTGAAGAGAGATTTTCAGTCCTGAATGACCTTTTCCTCTCCATCCCATACAGAGGGCACCTGGACCTGTACTTGATTACTATGGTGGACATCCTTCTCATCGACACCGATCCAAGGAGCCTGCCTTTTCTAAGATGGTGAGTTAACTCAGTTAAAAAGTTTTTTAGGTTTTAACATTTTGACGTGGTATTCTGAAGGATATACGAGGAAAAAATGAAATAAAAAAGTCAGAAAAATGCTGAGTATTGAAGAAAAATAGGCATGCTTTTGTCATGCATTCTCTCAGTGTCCATGTGCTGAAGTCACCAAAACACAGCATGTTGCTACAGTTTCTATGAGTTCATTATGTTTGCTTCAAGATTGCACTGTGAAGACAGAGTAGCAAAACCTAGGTTTAATGCCCAAGCGTTATTTTGGATGTTCCCGTTTTTGGATGCTCAATTAGAGATGCCTGAAGGAGTCTGGTTCTTCAGAGGCAGACTAGAAAATTTCATTTCCTGAAGGTACCTGAGAATCACTCATCACTTCAAAATATCTCAATCAGTGCTATTTTTTTTTCTTTATGATGCTGCTCTGCACTGGAAACTATACACTGAGATTTTGTAGCTGTTTGCTTTTTCCTTTTCTAGACCTCCTGGCAACCAAATAGAGCTCCAGGAAATACGCGGTACCCGGTTCGCCTCCCACCACTTCGCAGCGATGCTGCAGTAGGGTCTCTACCAGAGACTTCAACATCTAAAGAAAAGTGCCACGCCATTGAAAACGATGAGCAGTTTGCCAGTGGGGTGAGGCCATAGTTCATTCTGAAAATAATACAATTTTAGAGACAGCTTTATAATACTGCTTTAGTACTGTACTTCCCAGAACTGTGTGCTGCAGGCGACATGCCTACCAAATGGTTATCAGCTTTTATTTAAACTCTCCTTTTTAACCTCTCCTTAATTTTCAAGACATTTTCTTACGGGTCTAATGCTCAGTTCTTGATCACAGCCAGGAAAAATGTGGTGACTTCTCTTTCATAGTATAACATCTCTCTGCATGCAAAATTTTCTGCCTCTGCATAGATTTTCTGTTATGTAGAGAGGGTGGCAGCCACTTGGTTAACACGAATAACTCGGGAATATTTTCACACAGTCTTACAAGTTTTCATCTTCATCTACAGCAGCAAAGTAGCAAAAAAATACATTTTTTTTTTTTACCATTCCTCCTACTAAGTCACACTGGTGGGTTCAGAGAATGAGAGCTTTTTGGAGTAGCCAAACATGATCTTGATATGTACGCAGTTACTTTCAGGTGAGATTTGGACTTGTCTTCTGTTCTAGGAAACCATTATGTAATTGGCTTTGTGTTAGGAGTTCCATGGGACTGGAGGATTTTGGAAGGGGACTGTGACCTGCTACTCCTGACTGGCAGACACCGTATGGATAGCTCCCTTCTGCTGTGCATTTGCTCTGTATTGTGATGGTCACGATCCTTTCTCCAAGAATTTGCTGGCACTCTCTCTGTCTATTCAAATCACAGGTCATTTAAATTGTTTCTTTAACGCTCACTACTGACAAAACAGCTAAATCAGATCCAGAGCATGCAACGTTTGCAGAATTTATTCTCTAGAGATGTCTTGCTTTGCGGGGCCCTGGTGCTCTGTTTGCATTTCATCCTGAAGGAGGACTAAACCTCCACTACAAATGGGAAGGAAGTGTTCTGAACCGCACCTTGTATAATCGATGCCAAATGATGTTACTGTTGGAAGATTCTGGCTGCTTTGGCATTTGCTTGCCAGCTGAGAGAACGCAGCAGGGCTGCGGGGTTGTGCAGTATTCTGTCTGCTTGTGATCAGAACGCTGCACGGTTCCAAGTAGTGCATGGTTTACAATGTTGTGTGTATCTATGAGGGTGACATTTTCAAGCAAGCTGCCTGTTGCTTTGCAAATGAAAAGAAAGGGTTTTAGCACAGAAGTGTTTTCATGAAGAAAATTGCAAGCACCAAGTTAAGGAATTGTTCTAGAAGTATGTGTGTTACTAAATGTAAAGAGCAGTCAAACCACGGTTAGTTCAATATGCTTGGTAGCTATTTTTGCATGACCTGTTTAACCTGGTTAAAATGTTTTTCCAGGGGGAGAGGAGGGGGTTAAGACTTATGAATTCAATGGAGTATGTGACTGGTATATCCCCTTATCAGCTCCCCATCATTAAGAAGAATGTGATACCAGTGCCACCTCCCCCCAGGCAAAAAGGAGATAAGAACATAAATGCAGTGAGAAATGGGATGCCCAGAGGTAGACGATTTCGTCCCATCACTGCACCAAATGGCTTAGAGCAACTTTTAACAAAGGTAAGTTATCTCTGTCTACTTCTCAGTTCATGTGTAGGTATGTTACCTTCCTTATTGATGTATTCGCCTAATGCTGAAAGATGTGTATACCCAGTTTGTATAAAGATTCACTAAATTTTTGAAAGAAAGGATATTTATAACTATTAAAATATGTAACTGCCACCCATCTCTCTATATACTAAAACATTTGGTGTTTTTCATCAGTTGGGGGAAAAAAAGGTGCTGGAACAGAAAAAACATAGCAGCTCTTACTTGTTTACTTCAAGGCTGCACTGTGAAGACCGAGTAGCAAAACCTAGGTTTAATGCCCAAGCGTTATTTTGGATGCTCCTGTTTTTGGATGCTCAATTAGAGATGCCTAAAGGGGTCTGGTTCTTCAGAGGCAGACTAGAAAATTTCATTTCCTGAAGGTACCTGAGAATCACTCATCACTTCAAAATATCTCAATCAGTGCTATTTTTTTTTCTTTATGATGCTGCTCTGCACTGGAAACTATACACTGAGATTTTGTAGCTGTTTGCTTTTTCCTTTTCTAGACCTCCTGGCAACCAAATAGAGCTCCAGGAAATACGCGGTACCCGGTTCGCCTCCCACCACTTCGCAGCGGTGCTGCAGTAGGGTCTCTACCAGAGACTTCAACATCTAAAGAAAAGTGCCACGCCATTGAAAACGATGAGCAGTTTGCCAGTGGGGTGAGGCCATAGTTCATTCTGAAAATAATACAATTTTAGAGACAGCTTTATAATACTGCTTTAGTACTGTACTTCCCAGAACTGTGTGCTGCAGGCAACATGCCTACCAAATGGTTATCAGCTTTTATTTAAACTCTCCTTTTTAACCTCTCCTTAATTTCCAAGACATTTTCTTACGGGTCTAATGCTCAGTTCTTGATCACAGCCAGGAAAAATGTGGTGACTTCTCTTTCATAGTATAACATCTCTCTGCATGCAAAATTTTCTGCCTCTGCATAGATTTTCTGTTATGTAGAGAGGGTGGCAGCCACTTGGTTAACACGAATAACTCGGGAATATTTTCACACAGTCTTACAAGTTTTCATCTTCATCTACAGCAGCAAAGTAGCAAAAAAATACATTTTTTTTTTTTACCATTCCTCCTACTAAGTCACACTGGTGGGTTCAGAGAATGAGAGCTTTTTGGAGTAGCCAAACATGATCTTGATATGTACGCAGTTACTTTCAGGTGAGATTTGGACTTGTCCTCTGTTCTAGGAAACCATTATGTAGTTGGCTTTGTGTTAGGAGTTCCATGGGACTGGAGGATTTTGGAATGGGGCTGTGACCTGCTACTCCTGACTGGCAGACACCGTATGGATAGCTCCCTTCTGCTGTGCATTTGCTCTGTATTGTGATGGTCACGATCCTTTCTCCAAGAATTTGCTGGCACTCTCTCTGTCTATTCAAATCACAGGTCATTTAAATTGTTTCTTTAACGCTCACTACTGACAAAACAGCTAAATCAGATCCAGAGCATGCAACGTTTGCAGAATTTATTCTCTAGAGATGTCTTGCTTTGCGGGGCCCTGGTGCTCTGTTTGCATTTCATCCTGAAGGAGGACTAAACCTCCACTACAAATGGGAAAGAAGTGCTCTGAACCGCACCTCGTATAATCGATGCCAAATGATGTTACTGTTGGAAGATTCTGGCTGCTTTGGCATTTGCTTGCCAGCTGAGAGAACGCAGCAGGGCTGCGGGGTTGTGCAGTATTCTGTCTGCTTGTGATCAGAACGCTGCACGGTTCCAAGTAGTGCATGGTTTACAATGTTGTGTGTATCTATGAGGGTGACATTTTCAAGCAAGCTGCCTGTTGCTTTGCAAATGAAAAGAAAGGGTTTTAGCACAGAAGTGTTTTCATGAAGAAAATTGCAAGCACCAAGTTAAGGAATTGTTCTAGAAGTATGTGTGTTACTAAATGTAAAGAGCAGTCAAACCACGGTTAGTTCAATATGCTTGGTAGCTATTTTTGCATGACCTGTTTAACCTGGTTAAAATGTTTTTCCAGGGGGAGAGGAGGGGGTTAAGACTTATGAATTCAATGGAGTATGTGACTGGTATATCCCCTTATCAGCTCCCCATCATTAAGAAGAATGTGATACCAGTGCCACCTCCCCCCAGGCAAAAAGGAGATAAGAACATAAATGCAGTGAGAAATGGGATGCCCAGAGGCAGACGATGTCATCCCAACGTTAAAGGCAAAGAGGAGTATAATATCAAAAGAGCATCTGATGATGCACCACATGCACAATATGGAAATGAGAACGGGGAGAACAAACTGCTCAGACTGGAGGAAGATCAGGAAACTTTTGCACTGGAAAAGGAAGGAATAGATGAAGCAGAAAAGGCAAAACGAGAAGATCTAACAGCAAGGGAAGATACTGGAATTTTTCATGACAATATAATGGCAATACAGCATCAAAGTCCTGAAGTTAATGGGGAACTCCAACAGGCTGGGTCAGTAGAAAGTAACATAGAGGAAGATGGGGAGAAAAATGCAAGCACCAGGAGGGATGATGGGGAGGAAAGTCTTCCAGTGCCTTTGGAAAGCAATATGACAGAAGTGGAAGATAGCAATGAAGAGTCTCCTCAGAGCGATGAAGGAGGTGGTGAGTACAGTCCCTCTGCACAACTGTGAGTGACTAGTGCATGCAAGTGTTACTGTATTTGCCTTTATACTAAGTCGTGGTGCAGCATGGGGAATGCAGTTGCTGGACTGTTTTCAAGCTACTAGAATACTCTTGTACTGCTGTGAGCTAAATAGTCACCCAGAATGTAACCTTGGTTAATTGTTTCTTTTCCAGTGTTTCCGGTGTAAGGCTTTGGCTATTCTTTTTTACTCCAGTAGTTGGGTTTCACACATCATGCAACTATTATAAAATCCAAACATGATTTATTACCGATAGGAGAATCTGTATGCCAGATTAGGGGACTCTGTTTATAATGTCGAAATACTGGATTCAAAAAGAACACCAAAAATTACCATGTGAATCATGGTGCAGCAGATGAAGATCAGAACTACGTCAGTTGATCCATGGTTGTGTTGCTTCACTCTGTCATGGATTTGCTGGCAAAGAGCAAATCAGTTCGCTGTGTGACACCTTGTTTTTACTGTTGATAAAATGGGCATCTTGCAGTTTCAACCTTACCTTTATGGATAACGGGCAATTTATAAAAGGTTGGCCACGTGAGCAAGGCTTTGCATTATTATATCTGGGGAATGTGTTTGTGTTTCAGTATTCAGTACACTAATCCACTTGTAACCTATGAGTGCGGCTATAGCAGAACTAACATGCTGATAGCAATGGGATCTGGATTGTTACGAGTACATGCTGTGGACAGATTTTGTCTCATCTTAGTTCAGTATATCATTACACTTGTTCAAGAGTGTCTGAATTCATTAGGCCTCTTGGGTCAGTTCAGCCAGCATATAGAGTTTGAGAGTAATATCCAGATAACTGAGGTGCCAAAGGTGTTACTTTTGCATACAATATTATGAATCGGACATAAATAAAGAGCATGTAAGAGAGACCTTGGCATTCAAATCCTTGTGGACCATAACCCTGTGAATAAATTGGAGAGAATCACGGGCAATTCCCATAGTACAATATGTAAACTGCACATTTAAGTTGTTCTGTCTCTGAACTTGCTTGTTTATATTCTTATAAGTGTCTTTAGGAGTGATGATGTTTTCTGGGAGTCTAAACGTACCTACCGTTAGAACACAGGTGCAAGTCCAGTGAAGACTGGAAGGAACTGAGAGTCATTACCAGGTGGTGGCTGTCCAGTAATTTGTGCCTGAAATCCGTTGCAGTAGAGATCCTAGAGGGTGGACGCCCACCTCACATTTGGTACCACTCATTATCCTTGCTGCCAGTCTCTGTGAACGTGTCGGAGTTAGAATGAGCGTACGCCTGAATAACTTCCCCAGAGATGCAGGCAGCTTCCTCACACCACCGCTCGAGCATGCTGGGAGGTGGAGTTGCATTCTGTTCCTTTTCCTTGGCTACTTTTAAGGAAAATTGAGGAGTTTTCTTGAATTGATAGTCTGGCATCTATACAAGGCAGTCCATTAATTTAGAATTGCAGTTTCCATTCAAACACACTTTCTTTGTTCTTGTTTTAAAATTAATGGGAGTAGTTGACGTATTTTAGGGAAGTTTTAGCTTCCATTTTTGAGGTTCTTTTAAAAGCAGTCCTGCAAAGTTTTTGTAATACATTGCAGATGAAAAGGATAATTTAGATATTACAAAAAGATTGCAATGAGCCTTCCTCAGATCCACAGAGGAAGAAGAGGCATAGAGGCTGCTGGAAGACTGTGGCTGCAGGAAGAAATAATGCGTCACAGATTGGCTCCCGTGGCTCTGAGATTAGCTGTTCAGGGACAGACTGTGGGTCCAAATTCTACCTCTGGCCTTTGGCCAGCAGCAAATGCCTAGGAAAAATAGAAGAAAAGGGCAAGAATACTGTGCTGCTTCCCCACCGTTTCTTCCCACAGCTGTAATTAGCTGGTGTCAAGGGTGGTCCCTTTTACTTATTAGGCCTAACTGGTTTTTTTTTCCTTGAGTTTGACTAATCTCTTCTTGAACCCATATGAACTTTGGACACCAGCAATGCTGTGTAGCAGTAAGCTCTACTGTTCAGCTAAATGTTAGATGAAGGATTATTGCTTTTTTTTTTTTCCCCCTCAAATTTTCCATTTATGAATTTCATATCATGGTCCCTGTATGTTTTTTTAGAGAGGACAGTGAACTTCATCTCCAGTTCAACTTGAATAGCTTACACATGATTTTGGAGATCTTTATCATACTTACTGAGATAACAGGAGTGCACTAACGGACTGTTGCTATGGTTGAAATCTTCTATCAAATGGAGCTCAAGAAACTATTCTAAAACCTGTCTGAGTCATATGTAGAGGTGTTTTTGGAGGTGTATTTCTGTGTGATTGATGGAGCTAATCTGGTTAATTTCCATTTTCAGAAAAAAAAACGTTAAATGGCTTTGATTTTAACACTGATACCTCTGGGCAATGTTCTTCTATTACACTTACTGGAATTTTGTCATGACATCCTCAGATGGTGTAATTCAGAGATTGATATCAGATGAGCGTCTGTCCCTTTGTGCATAGCAAAGGGAACTCGTGGCCAATGAATGCAGACGTTTTAGTGACAAATACTAAAACAAAATTATGTTTGCTATTTCTAGGTAGGAGGCCTGCACACTCCCTCTCATCCGTCAGTACTCAGTGTAGCAGTGAAGATGACTCTCTTGCTGAAATGATGAAAGACAACGTTAAAGGCAAAGAGGAGTATAATATCAAAAGAGCATCTGATGATGCACCACATGCACAATATGGAAATGAGAACGGGGAGAACAAACTGCTCAGACTGGAGGAAGATCAGGAAACTTTTGCACTGGAAAAGGAAGGAATAGATGAAGCAGAAAAGGCAAAACGAGAAGATCTAACAGCAAGGGAAGATACTGGAATTTTTCATGACAATATAATGGCAATACAGCATCAAAGTCCTGAAGTTAATGGGGAACTCCAACAGGCTGGGTCAGTAGAAAGTAACATAGAGGAAGATGGGGAGAAAAATGCAAGCACCAGGAGGGATGATGGGGAGGAAAGTCTTCCAGTGCCTTTGGAAAGCAATATGACAGAAGTGGAAGATAGCAATGAAGAGTCTCCTCAGAGCGATGAAGGAGGTGGTGAGTACAGTCCCTCTGCACAACTGTGAGTGACTAGTGCATGCAAGTGTTACTGTATTTGCCTTTATACTAAGTCGTGGTGCAGCATGGGGAATGCAGTTGCTGGACTGTTTTCAAGCTACTAGAATACTCTTGTACTGCTGTGAGCTAAATAGTCACCCAGAATGTAACCTTGGTTAATTGTTTCTTTTCCAGTGTTTCCGGTGTAAGGCTTTGGCTATTCTTTTTTACTCCAGTAGTTGGGTTTCACACATCATGCAACTATTATAAAATCCAAACATGATTTATTACCGATAGGAGAATCTGTATGCCAGATTAGGGGACTCTGTTTATAATGTCGAAATACTGGATTCAAAAAGAACACCAAAAATTACCATGTGAATCATGGTGCAGCAGATGAAGATCAGAACTACGTCAGTTGATCCATGGTTGTGTTGCTTCACTCTGTCATGGATTTGCTGGCAAAGAGCAAATCAGTTCGCTGTGTGACACCTTGTTTTTACTGTTGATAAAATGGGCATCTTGCAGTTTCAACCTTACCTTTATGGATAACGGGCAATTTATAAAAGGTTGGCCACGTGAGCAAGGCTTTGCATTATTATATCTGGGGAATGTGTTTGTGTTTCAGTATTCAGTACACTAATCCACTTGTAACCTATGAGTGCGGCTATAGCAGAACTAACATGCTGATAGCAATGGGATCTGGATTGTTACGAGTACATGCTGTGGACAGATTTTGTCTCATCTTAGTTCAGTATATCATTACACTTGTTCAAGAGTGTCTGAATTCATTAGGCCTCTTGGGTCAGTTCAGCCAGCATATAGAGTTTGAGAGTAATATCCAGATAACTGAGGTGCCAAAGGTGTTACTTTTGCATACAATATTATGAATCGGACATAAATAAAGAGCATGTAAGAGAGACCTTGGCATTCAAATCCTTGTGGACCATAACCCTGTGAATAAATTGGAGAGAATCACGGGCAATTCCCATAGTACAATATGTAAACTGCACATTTAAGTTGTTCTGTCTCTGAACTTGCTTGTTTATATTCTTATAAGTGTCTTTAGGAGTGATGATGTTTTCTGGGAGTCTAAACGTACCTACCGTTAGAACACAGGTGCAAGTCCAGTGAAGACTGGAAGGAACTGAGAGTCATTACCAGGTGGTGGCTGTCCAGTAATTTGTGCCTGAAATCCGTTGCAGTAGAGATCCTAGAGGGTGGACGCCCACCTCACATTTGGTACCACTCATTATCCTTGCTGCCAGTCTCTGTGAACGTGTCGGAGTTAGAATGAGCGTACGCCTGAATAACTTCCCCAGAGATGCAGGCAGCTTCCTCACACCACCGCTCGAGCATGCTGGGAGGTGGAGTTGCATTCTGTTCCTTTTCCTTGGCTACTTTTAAGGAAAATTGAGGAGTTTTCTTGAATTGATAGTCTGGCATCTATACAAGGCAGTCCATTAATTTAGAATTGCAGTTTCCATTCAAACACACTTTCTTTGTTCTTGTTTTAAAATTAATGGGAGTAGTTGACGTATTTTAGGGAAGTTTTAGCTTCCATTTTTGAGGTTCTTTTAAAAGCAGTCCTGCAAAGTTTTTGTAATACATTGCAGATGAAAAGGATAATTTAGATATTACAAAAAGATTGCAATGAGCCTTCCTCAGATCCACAGAGGAAGAAGAGGCATAGAGGCTGCTGGAAGACTGTGGCTGCAGGAAGAAATAATGCGTCACAGATTGGCTCCCGTGGCTCTGAGATTAGCTGTTCAGGGACAGACTGTGGGTCCAAATTCTACCTCTGGCCTTTGGCCAGCAGCAAATGCCTAGGAAAAATAGAAGAAAAGGGCAAGAATACTGTGCTGCTTCCCCACCGTTTCTTCCCACAGCTGTAATTAGCTGGTGTCAAGGGTGGTCCCTTTTACTTATTAGGCCTAACTGGTTTTTTTTTCCTTGAGTTTGACTAATCTCTTCTTGAACCCATATGAACTTTGGACACCAGCAATGCTGTGTAGCAGTAAGCTCTACTGTTCAGCTAAATGTTAGATGAAGGATTATTGCTTTTTTTTTTTTCCCCCTCAAATTTTCCATTTATGAATTTCATATCATGGTCCCTGTATGTTTTTTTAGAGAGGACAGTGAACTTCATCTCCAGTTCAACTTGAATAGCTTACACATGATTTTGGAGATCTTTATCATACTTACTGAGATAACAGGAGTGCACTAACGGACTGTTGCTATGGTTGAAATCTTCTATCAAATGGAGCTCAAGAAACTATTCTAAAACCTGTCTGAGTCATATGTAGAGGTGTTTTTGGAGGTGTATTTCTGTGTGATTGATGGAGCTAATCTGGTTAATTTCCATTTTCAGAAAAAAAAACGTTAAATGGCTTTGATTTTAACACTGATACCTCTGGGCAATGTTCTTCTATTACACTTACTGGAATTTTGTCATGACATCCTCAGATGGTGTAATTCAGAGATTGATATCAGATGAGCGTCTGTCCCTTTGTGCATAGCAAAGGGAACTCGTGGCCAATGAATGCAGACGTTTTAGTGACAAATACTAAAACAAAATTATGTTTGCTATTTCTAGGTAGGAGGCCTGCACACTCCCTCTCATCCGTCAGTACTCAGTGTAGCAGTGAAGATGACTCTCTTGCTGAAATGATGAAAGACAACGTTAAAGGCAAAGAGGAGTATAATATCAAAAGAGCATCTGATGATGCACCACATGCACAATATGGAAATGAGAACGGGGAGAACAAACTGCTCAGACTGGAGGAAGATCAGGAAACTTTTGCACTGGAAAAGGAAGGAATAGATGAAGCAGAAAAGGCAAAACGAGAAGATCTAACAGCAAGGGAAGATACTGGAATTTTTCATGACAATATAATGGCAATACAGCATCAAAGTCCTGAAGTTAATGGGGAACTCCAACAGGCTGGGTCAGTAGAAAGTAACATAGAGGAAGATGGGGAGAAAAATGCAAGCACCAGGAGGGATGATGGGGAGGAAAGTCTTCCAGTGCCTTTGGAAAGCAATATGACAGAAGTGGAAGATAGCAATGAAGAGTCTCCTCAGAGCGATGAAGGAGGTGGTGAGTACAGTCCCTCTGCACAACTGTGAGTGACTAGTGCATGCAAGTGTTACTGTATTTGCCTTTATACTAAGTCGTGGTGCAGCATGGGGAATGCAGTTGCTGGACTGTTTTCAAGCTACTAGAATACTCTTGTACTGCTGTGAGCTAAATAGTCACCCAGAATGTAACCTTGGTTAATTGTTTCTTTTCCAGTGTTTCCGGTGTAAGGCTTTGGCTATTCTTTTTTACTCCAGTAGTTGGGTTTCACACATCATGCAACTATTATAAAATCCAAACATGATTTATTACCGATAGGAGAATCTGTATGCCAGATTAGGGGACTCTGTTTATAATGTCGAAATACTGGATTCAAAAAGAACACCAAAAATTACCATGTGAATCATGGTGCAGCAGATGAAGATCAGAACTACGTCAGTTGATCCATGGTTGTGTTGCTTCACTCTGTCATGGATTTGCTGGCAAAGAGCAAATCAGTTCGCTGTGTGACACCTTGTTTTTACTGTTGATAAAATGGGCATCTTGCAGTTTCAACCTTACCTTTATGGATAACGGGCAATTTATAAAAGGTTGGCCACGTGAGCAAGGCTTTGCATTATTATATCTGGGGAATGTGTTTGTGTTTCAGTATTCAGTACACTAATCCACTTGTAACCTATGAGTGCGGCTATAGCAGAACTAACATGCTGATAGCAATGGGATCTGGATTGTTACGAGTACATGCTGTGGACAGATTTTGTCTCATCTTAGTTCAGTATATCATTACACTTGTTCAAGAGTGTCTGAATTCATTAGGCCTCTTGGGTCAGTTCAGCCAGCATATAGAGTTTTAGAGTAATATCCAGATAACTGAGGTGCCAAAGGTGTTACTTTTGCATACAATATTATGAATCGGACATAAATAAAGAGCATGTAAGAGAGACCTTGGCATTCAAATCCTTGTGGACCATAACCCTGTGAATAAATTGGAGAGAATCACGGGCAATTCCCATAGTACAATATGTAAACTGCACATTTAAGTTGTTCTGTCTCTGAACTTGCTTGTTTATATTCTTATAAGTGTCTTTAGGAGTGATGATGTTTTCTGGGAGTCTAAACGTACCTACCGTTAGAACACAGGTGCAAGTCCAGTGAAGACTGGAAGGAACTGAGAGTCATTACCAGGTGGTGGCTGTCCAGTAATTTGTGCCTGAAATCCGTTGCAGTAGAGATCCTAGAGGGTGGACGCCCACCTCACATTTGGTACCACTCATTATCCTTGCTGCCAGTCTCTGTGAACGTGTCGGAGTTAGAATGAGCGTACGCCTGAATAACTTCCCCAGAGATGCAGGCAGCTTCCTCACACCACCGCTCGAGCATGCTGGGAGGTGGAGTTGCATTCTGTTCCTTTTCCTTGGCTACTTTTAAGGAAAATTGAGGAGTTTTCTTGAATTGATAGTCTGGCATCTATACAAGGCAGTCCATTAATTTAGAATTGCAGTTTCCATTCAAACACACTTTCTTTGTTCTTGTTTTAAAATTAATGGGAGTAGTTGACGTATTTTAGGGAAGTTTTAGCTTCCATTTTTGAGGTTCTTTTAAAAGCAGTCCTGCAAAGTTTTTGTAATACATTGCAGATGAAAAGGATAATTTAGATATTACAAAAAGATTGCAATGAGCCTTCCTCAGATCCACAGAGGAAGAAGAGGCATAGAGGCTGCTGGAAGACTGTGGCTGCAGGAAGAAATAATGCGTCACAGATTGGCTCCCGTGGCTCTGAGATTAGCTGTTCAGGGACAGACTGTGGGTCCAAATTCTACCTCTGGCCTTTGGCCAGCAGCAAATGCCTAGGAAAAATAGAAGAAAAGGGCAAGAATACTGTGCTGCTTCCCCACCGTTTCTTCCCACAGCTGTAATTAGCTGGTGTCAAGGGTGGTCCCTTTTACTTATTAGGCCTAACTGGTTTTTTTTTCCTTGAGTTTGACTAATCTCTTCTTGAACCCATATGAACTTTGGACACCAGCAATGCTGTGTAGCAGTAAGCTCTACTGTTCAGCTAAATGTTAGATGAAGGATTATTGCTTTTTTTTTTTTCCCCCTCAAATTTTCCATTTATGAATTTCATATCATGGTCCCTGTATGTTTTTTTAGAGAGGACAGTGAACTTCATCTCCAGTTCAACTTGAATAGCTTACACATGATTTTGGAGATCTTTATCATACTTACTGAGATAACAGGAGTGCACTAACGGACTGTTGCTATGGTTGAAATCTTCTATCAAATGGAGCTCAAGAAACTATTCTAAAACCTGTCTGAGTCATATGTAGAGGTGTTTTTGGAGGTGTATTTCTGTGTGATTGATGGAGCTAATCTGGTTAATTTCCATTTTCAGAAAAAAAAACGTTAAATGGCTTTGATTTTAACACTGATACCTCTGGGCAATGTTCTTCTATTACACTTACTGGAATTTTGTCATGACATCCTCAGATGGTGTAATTCAGAGATTGATATCAGATGAGCGTCTGTCCCTTTGTGCATAGCAAAGGGAACTCGTGGCCAATGAATGCAGACGTTTTAGTGACAAATACTAAAACAAAATTATGTTTGCTATTTCTAGGTAGGAGGCCTGCACACTCCCTCTCATCCGTCAGTACTCAGTGTAGCAGTGAAGATGACTCTCTTGCTGAAATGATGAAAGACAACGTTAAAGGCAAAGAGGAGTATAATATCAAAAGAGCATCTGATGATGCACCACATGCACAATATGGAAATGAGAACGGGGAGAACAAACTGCTCAGAATGGAGGAAGATCAGGAAACTTTTGCACTGGAAAAGGAAGGAATAGATGAAGCAGAAAAGGCAAAACGAGAAGATCTAACAGCAAGGGAAGATACTGGAATTTTTCATGACAATATAATGGCAATACAGCATCAAAGTCCTGAAGTTAATGGGGAACTCCAACAGGCTGGGTCAGTAGAAAGTAACATAGAGGAAGATGGGGAGAAAAATGCAAGCACCAGGAGGGATGATGGGGAGGAAAGTCTTCCAGTGCCTTTGGAAAGCAATATGACAGAAGTGGAAGATAGCAATGAAGAGTCTCCTCAGAGCGATGAAGGAGGTGGTGAGTACAGTCCCTCTGCACAACTGTGAGTGACTAGTGCATGCAAGTGTTACTGTATTTGCTTTTATACTAAGTCGTGGTGCAGCATGGGGAATGCAGTTGCTGGACTGTTTTCAAGCTACTAGAATACTCTTGTACTGCTGTGAGCTAAATAGTCACCCAGAATGTAACCTTGGTTAATTGTTTCTTTTCCAGTGTTTCCGGTGTAAGGCTTTGGCTATTCTTTTTTACTCCAGTAGTTGGGTTTCACACATCATGCAACTATTATAAAATCCAAACATGATTTATTACCGATAGGAGAATCTGTATGCCAGATTAGGGGACTCTGTTTATAATGTCGAAATACTGGATTCAAAAAGAACACCAAAAATTACCATGTGAATCATGGTGCAGCAGATGAAGATCAGAACTACGTCAGTTGATCCATGGTTGTGTTGCTTCACTCTGTCATGGATTTGCTGGCAAAGAGCAAATCAGTTCGCTGTGTGACACCTTGTTTTTACTGTTGATAAAATGGGCATCTTGCAGTTTCAACCTTACCTTTATGGATAACGGGCAATTTATAAAAGGTTGGCCACGTGAGCAAGGCTTTGCATTATTATATCTGGGGAATGTGTTTGTGTTTCAGTATTCAGTACACTAATCCACTTGTAACCTATGAGTGCGGCTATAGCAGAACTAACATGCTGATAGCAATGGGATCTGGATTGTTACGAGTACATGCTGTGGACAGATTTTGTCTCATCTTAGTTCAGTATATCATTACACTTGTTCAAGAGTGTCTGAATTCATTAGGCCTCTTGGGTCAGTTCAGCCAGCATATAGAGTTTTAGAGTAATATCCAGATAACTGAGGTGCCAAAGGTGTTACTTTTGCATACAATATTATGAATCGGACATAAATAAAGAGCATGTAAGAGAGACCTTGGCATTCAAATCCTTGTGGACCATAACCCTGTGAATAAATTGGAGAGAATCACGGGCAATTCCCATAGTACAATATGTAAACTGCACATTTAAGTTGTTCTGTCTCTGAACTTGCTTGTTTATATTCTTATAAGTGTCTTTAGGAGTGATGATGTTTTCTGGGAGTCTAAACGTACCTACCGTTAGAACACAGGTGCAAGTCCAGTGAAGACTGGAAGGAACTGAGAGTCATTACCAGGTGGTGGCTGTCCAGTAATTTGTGCCTGAAATCCGTTGCAGTAGAGATCCTAGAGGGTGGACGCCCACCTCACATTTGGTACCACTCATTATCCTTGCTGCCAGTCTCTGTGAACGTGTCGGAGTTAGAATGAGCGTACGCCTGAATAACTTCCCCAGAGATGCAGGCAGCTTCCTCACACCACCGCTCGAGCATGCTGGGAGGTGGAGTTGCATTCTGTTCCTTTTCCTTGGCTACTTTTAAGGAAAATTGAGGAGTTTTCTTGAATTGATAGTCTGGCATCTATACAAGGCAGTCCATTAATTTAGAATTGCAGTTTCCATTCAAACACACTTTCTTTGTTCTTGTTTTAAAATTAATGGGAGTAGTTGACGTATTTTAGGGAAGTTTTAGCTTCCATTTTTGAGGTTCTTTTAAAAGCAGTCCTGCAAAGTTTTTGTAATACATTGCAGATGAAAAGGATAATTTAGATATTACAAAAAGATTGCAATGAGCCTTCCTCAGATCCACAGAGGAAGAAGAGGCATAGAGGCTGCTGGAAGACTGTGGCTGCAGGAAGAAATAATGCGTCACAGATTGGCTCCCGTGGCTCTGAGATTAGCTGTTCAGGGACAGACTGTGGGTCCAAATTCTACCTCTGGCCTTTGGCCAGCAGCAAATGCCTAGGAAAAATAGAAGAAAAGGGCAAGAATACTGTGCTGCTTCCCCACCGTTTCTTCCCACAGCTGTAATTAGCTGGTGTCAAGGGTGGTCCCTTTTACTTATTAGGCCTAACTGGATTTTTTTTCCTTGAGTTTGACTAATCTCTTCTTGAACCCATATGAACTTTGGACACCAGCAATGCTGTGTAGCAGTAAGCTCTACTGTTCAGCTAAATGTTAGATGAAGGATTATTGCTTTTTTTTTTTTCCCCCTCAAATTTTCCATTTATGAATTTCATATCATGGTCCCTGTATGTTTTTTTAGAGAGGACAGTGAACTTCATCTCCAGTTCAACTTGAATAGCTTACACATGATTTTGGAGATCTTTATCATACTTACTGAGATAACAGGAGTGCACTAACGGACTGTTGCTATGGTTGAAATCTTCTATCAAATGGAGCTCAAGAAACTATTCTAAAACCTGTCTGAGTCATATGTAGAGGTGTTTTTGGAGGTGTATTTCTGTGTGATTGATGGAGCTAATCTGCTTAATTTCCATTTTCAGAAAAAAAAACGTTAAATGGCTTTGATTTTAACACTGATACCTCTGGGCAATGTTCTTCTATTACACTTACTGGAATTTTGTCATGACATCCTCAGATGGTGTAATTCAGAGATTGATATCAGATGAGCGTCTGTCCCTTTGTGCATAGCAAAGGGAACTCGTGGCCAATGAATGCAGACGTTTTAGTGACAAATACTAAAACAAAATTATGTTTGCTATTTCTAGGTAGGAGGCCTGCACACTCCCTCTCATCCGTCAGTACTCAGTGTAGCAGTGAAGATGACTCTCTTGCTGAAATGATGAAAGACAACGTTAAAGGCAAAGAGGAGTATAATATCAAAAGAGCATCTGATGATGCACCACATGCACAATATGGAAATGAGAACGGGGAGAACAAACTGCTCAGACTGGAGGAAGATCAGGAAACTTTTGCACTGGAAAAGGAAGGAATAGATGAAGCAGAAAAGGCAAAACGAGAAGATCTAACAGCAAGGGAAGATACTGGAATTTTTCATGACAATATAATGGCAATACAGCATCAAAGTCCTGAAGTTAATGGGGAACTCCAACAGGCTGGGTCAGTAGAAAGTAACATAGAGGAAGATGGGGAGAAAAATGCAAGCACCAGGAGGGATGATGGGGAGGAAAGTCTTCCAGTGCCTTTGGAAAGCAATATGACAGAAGTGGAAGATAGCAATGAAGAGTCTCCTCAGAGCGATGAAGGAGGTGGTGAGTACAGTCCCTCTGCACAACTGTGAGTGACTAGTGCATGCAAGTGTTACTGTATTTGCCTTTATACTAAGTCGTGGTGCAGCATGGGGAATGCAGTTGCTGGACTGTTTTCAAGCTACTAGAATACTCTTGTACTGCTGTGAGCTAAATAGTCACCCAGAATGTAACCTTGGTTAATTGTTTCTTTTCCAGTGTTTCCGGTGTAAGGCTTTGGCTATTCTTTTTTACTCCAGTAGTTGGGTTTCACACATCATGCAACTATTATAAAATCCAAACATGATTTATTACCGATAGGAGAATCTGTATGCCAGATTAGGGGACTCTGTTTATAATGTCGAAATACTGGATTCAAAAAGAACACCAAAAATTACCATGTGAATCATGGTGCAGCAGATGAAGATCAGAACTACGTCAGTTGATCCATGGTTGTGTTGCTTCACTCTGTCATGGATTTGCTGGCAAAGAGCAAATCAGTTCGCTGTGTGACACCTTGTTTTTACTGTTGATAAAATGGGCATCTTGCAGTTTCAACCTTACCTTTATGGATAACGGGCAATTTATAAAAGGTTGGCCACGTGAGCAAGGCTTTGCATTATTATATCTGGGGAATGTGTTTGTGTTTCAGTATTCAGTACACTAATCCACTTGTAACCTATGAGTGCGGCTATAGCAGAACTAACATGCTGATAGCAATGGGATCTGGATTGTTACGAGTACATGCTGTGGACAGATTTTGTCTCATCTTAGTTCAGTATATCATTACACTTGTTCAAGAGTGTCTGAATTCATTAGGCCTCTTGGGTCAGTTCAGCCAGCATATAGAGTTTTAGAGTAATATCCAGATAACTGAGGTGCCAAAGGTGTTACTTTTGCATACAATATTATGAATCGGACATAAATAAAGAGCATGTAAGAGAGACCTTGGCATTCAAATCCTTGTGGACCATAACCCTGTGAATAAATTGGAGAGAATCACGGGCAATTCCCATAGTACAATATGTAAACTGCACATTTAAGTTGTTCTGTCTCTGAACTTGCTTGTTTATATTCTTATAAGTGTCTTTAGGAGTGATGATGTTTTCTGGGAGTCTAAACGTACCTACCGTTAGAACACAGGTGCAAGTCCAGTGAAGACTGGAAGGAACTGAGAGTCATTACCAGGTGGTGGCTGTCCAGTAATTTGTGCCTGAAATCCGTTGCAGTAGAGATCCTAGAGGGTGGACGCCCACCTCACATTTGGTACCACTCATTATCCTTGCTGCCAGTCTCTGTGAACGTGTCGGAGTTAGAATGAGCGTACGCCTGAATAACTTCCCCAGAGATGCAGGCAGCTTCCTCACACCACCGCTCGAGCATGCTGGGAGGTGGAGTTGCATTCTGTTCCTTTTCCTTGGCTACTTTTAAGGAAAATTGAGGAGTTTTCTTGAATTGATAGTCTGGCATCTATACAAGGCAGTCCATTAATTTAGAATTGCAGTTTCCATTCAAACACACTTTCTTTGTTCTTGTTTTAAAATTAATGGGAGTAGTTGACGTATTTTAGGGAAGTTTTAGCTTCCATTTTTGAGGTTCTTTTAAAAGCAGTCCTGCAAAGTTTTTGTAATACATTGCAGATGAAAAGGATAATTTAGATATTACAAAAAGATTGCAATGAGCCTTCCTCAGATCCACAGAGGAAGAAGAGGCATAGAGGCTGCTGGAAGACTGTGGCTGCAGGAAGAAATAATGCGTCACAGATTGGCTCCCGTGGCTCTGAGATTAGCTGTTCAGGGACAGACTGTGGGTCCAAATTCTACCTCTGGCCTTTGGCCAGCAGCAAATGCCTAGGAAAAATAGAAGAAAAGGGCAAGAATACTGTGCTGCTTCCCCACCGTTTCTTCCCACAGCTGTAATTAGCTGGTGTCAAGGGTGGTCCCTTTTACTTATTAGGCCTAACTGGTTTTTTTTTCCTTGAGTTTGACTAATCTCTTCTTGAACCCATATGAACTTTGGACACCAGCAATGCTGTGTAGCAGTAAGCTCTACTGTTCAGCTAAATGTTAGATGAAGGATTATTGCTTTTTTTTTTTTCCCCCTCAAATTTTCCATTTATGAATTTCATATCATGGTCCCTGTATGTTTTTTTAGAGAGGACAGTGAACTTCATCTCCAGTTCAACTTGAATAGCTTACACATGATTTTGGAGATCTTTATCATACTTACTGAGATAACAGGAGTGCACTAACGGACTGTTGCTATGGTTGAAATCTTCTATCAAATGGAGCTCAAGAAACTATTCTAAAACCTGTCTGAGTCATATGTAGAGGTGTTTTTGGAGGTGTATTTCTGTGTGATTGATGGAGCTAATCTGGTTAATTTCCATTTTCAGAAAAAAAAACGTTAAATGGCTTTGATTTTAACACTGATACCTCTGGGCAATGTTCTTCTATTACACTTACTGGAATTTTGTCATGACATCCTCAGATGGTGTAATTCAGAGATTGATATCAGATGAGCGTCTGTCCCTTTGTGCATAGCAAAGGGAACTCGTGGCCAATGAATGCAGACGTTTTAGTGACAAATACTAAAACAAAATTATGTTTGCTATTTCTAGGTAGGAGGCCTGCACACTCCCTCTCATCCGTCAGTACTCAGTGTAGCAGTGAAGATGACTCTCTTGCTGAAATGATGAAAGACAACGTTAAAGGCAAAGAGGAGTATAATATCAAAAGAGCATCTGATGATGCACCACATGCACAATATGGAAATGAGAACGGGGAGAACAAACTGCTCAGAATGGAGGAAGATCAGGAAACTTTTGCACTGGAAAAGGAAGGAATAGATGAAGCAGAAAAGGCAAAACGAGAAGATCTAACAGCAAGGGAAGATACTGGAATTTTTCATGACAATATAATGGCAATACAGCATCAAAGTCCTGAAGTTAATGGGGAACTCCAACAGGCTGGGTCAGTAGAAAGTAACATAGAGGAAGATGGGGAGAAAAATGCAAGCACCAGGAGGGATGATGGGGAGGAAAGTCTTCCAGTGCCTTTGGAAAGCAATATGACAGAAGTGGAAGATAGCAATGAAGAGTCTCCTCAGAGCGATGAAGGAGGTGGTGAGTACAGTCCCTCTGCACAACTGTGAGTGACTAGTGCATGCAAGTGTTACTGTATTTGCCTTTATACTAAGTCGTGGTGCAGCATGGGGAATGCAGTTGCTGGACTGTTTTCAAGCTACTAGAATACTCTTGTACTGCTGTGAGCTAAATAGTCACCCAGAATGTAACCTTGGTTAATTGTTTCTTTTCCAGTGTTTCCGGTGTAAGGCTTTGGCTATTCTTTTTTACTCCAGTAGTTGGGTTTCACACATCATGCAACTATTATAAAATCCAAACATGATTTATTACCGATAGGAGAATCTGTATGCCAGATTAGGGGACTCTGTTTATAATGTCGAAATACTGGATTCAAAAAGAACACCAAAAATTACCATGTGAATCATGGTGCAGCAGATGAAGATCAGAACTACGTCAGTTGATCCATGGTTGTGTTGCTTCACTCTGTCATGGATTTGCTGGCAAAGAGCAAATCAGTTCGCTGTGTGACACCTTGTTTTTACTGTTGATAAAATGGGCATCTTGCAGTTTCAACCTTACCTTTATGGATAACGGGCAATTTATAAAAGGTTGGCCACGTGAGCAAGGCTTTGCATTATTATATCTGGGGAATGTGTTTGTGTTTCAGTATTCAGTACACTAATCCACTTGTAACCTATGAGTGCGGCTATAGCAGAACTAACATGCTGATAGCAATGGGATCTGGATTGTTACGAGTACATGCTGTGGACAGATTTTGTCTCATCTTAGTTCAGTATATCATTACACTTGTTCAAGAGTGTCTGAATTCATTAGGCCTCTTGGGTCAGTTCAGCCAGCATATAGAGTTTGAGAGTAATATCCAGATAACTGAGGTGCCAAAGGTGTTACTTTTGCATACAATATTATGAATCGGACATAAATAAAGAGCATGTAAGAGAGACCTTGGCATTCAAATCCTTGTGGACCATAACCCTGTGAATAAATTGGAGAGAATCACGGGCAATTCCCATAGTACAATATGTAAACTGCACATTTAAGTTGTTCTGTCTCTGAACTTGCTTGTTTATATTCTTATAAGTGTCTTTAGGAGTGATGATGTTTTCTGGGAGTCTAAACGTACCTACCGTTAGAACACAGGTGCAAGTCCAGTGAAGACTGGAAGGAACTGAGAGTCATTACCAGGTGGTGGCTGTCCAGTAATTTGTGCCTGAAATCCGTTGCAGTAGAGATCCTAGAGGGTGGACGCCCACCTCACATTTGGTACCACTCATTATCCTTGCTGCCAGTCTCTGTGAACGTGTCGGAGTTAGAATGAGCGTACGCCTGAATAACTTCCCCAGAGATGCAGGCAGCTTCCTCACACCACCGCTCGAGCATGCTGGGAGGTGGAGTTGCATTCTGTTCCTTTTCCTTGGCTACTTTTAAGGAAAATTGAGGAGTTTTCTTGAATTGATAGTCTGGCATCTATACAAGGCAGTCCATTAATTTAGAATTGCAGTTTCCATTCAAACACACTTTCTTTGTTCTTGTTTTAAAATTAATGGGAGTAGTTGACGTATTTTAGGGAAGTTTTAGCTTCCATTTTTGAGGTTCTTTTAAAAGCAGTCCTGCAAAGTTTTTGTAATACATTGCAGATGAAAAGGATAATTTAGATATTACAAAAAGATTGCAATGAGCCTTCCTCAGATCCACAGAGGAAGAAGAGGCATAGAGGCTGCTGGAAGACTGTGGCTGCAGGAAGAAATAATGCGTCACAGATTGGCTCCCGTGGCTCTGAGATTAGCTGTTCAGGGACAGACTGTGGGTCCAAATTCTACCTCTGGCCTTTGGCCAGCAGCAAATGCCTAGGAAAAATAGAAGAAAAGGGCAAGAATACTGTGCTGCTTCCCCACCGTTTCTTCCCACAGCTGTAATTAGCTGGTGTCAAGGGTGGTCCCTTTTACTTATTAGGCCTAACTGGTTTTTTTTTCCTTGAGTTTGACTAATCTCTTCTTGAACCCATATGAACTTTGGACACCAGCAATGCTGTGTAGCAGTAAGCTCTACTGTTCAGCTAAATGTTAGATGAAGGATTATTGCTTTTTTTTTTTTCCCCCTCAAATTTTCCATTTATGAATTTCATATCATGGTCCCTGTATGTTTTTTTAGAGAGGACAGTGAACTTCATCTCCAGTTCAACTTGAATAGCTTACACATGATTTTGGAGATCTTTATCATACTTACTGAGATAACAGGAGTGCACTAACGGACTGTTGCTATGGTTGAAATCTTCTATCAAATGGAGCTCAAGAAACTATTCTAAAACCTGTCTGAGTCATATGTAGAGGTGTTTTTGGAGGTGTATTTCTGTGTGATTGATGGAGCTAATCTGGTTAATTTCCATTTTCAGAAAAAAAAACGTTAAATGGCTTTGATTTTAACACTGATACCTCTGGGCAATGTTCTTCTATTACACTTACTGGAATTTTGTCATGACATCCTCAGATGGTGTAATTCAGAGATTGATATCAGATGAGCGTCTGTCCCTTTGTGCATAGCAAAGGGAACTCGTGGCCAATGAATGCAGACGTTTTAGTGACAAATACTAAAACAAAATTATGTTTGCTATTTCTAGGTAGGAGGCCTGCACACTCCCTCTCATCCGTCAGTACTCAGTGTAGCAGTGAAGATGACTCTCTTGCTGAAATGATGAAAGACAACGTTAAAGGCAAAGAGGAGTATAATATCAAAAGAGCATCTGATGATGCACCACATGCACAATATGGAAATGAGAACGGGGAGAACAAACTGCTCAGAATGGAGGAAGATCAGGAAACTTTTGCACTGGAAAAGGAAGGAATAGATGAAGCAGAAAAGGCAAAACGAGAAGATCTAACAGCAAGGGAAGATACTGGAATTTTTCATGACAATATAATGGCAATACAGCATCAAAGTCCTGAAGTTAATGGGGAACTCCAACAGGCTGGGTCAGTAGAAAGTAACATAGAGGAAGATGGGGAGAAAAATGCAAGCACCAGGAGGGATGATGGGGAGGAAAGTCTTCCAGTGCCTTTGGAAAGCAATATGACAGAAGTGGAAGATAGCAATGAAGAGTCTCCTCAGAGCGATGAAGGAGGTGGTGAGTACAGTCCCTCTGCACAACTGTGAGTGACTAGTGCATGCAAGTGTTACTGTATTTGCCTTTATACTAAGTCGTGGTGCAGCATGGGGAATGCAGTTGCTGGACTGTTTTCAAGCTACTAGAATACTCTTGTACTGCTGTGAGCTAAATAGTCACCCAGAATGTAACCTTGGTTAATTGTTTCTTTTCCAGTGTTTCCGGTGTAAGGCTTTGGCTATTCTTTTTTACTCCAGTAGTTGGGTTTCACACATCATGCAACTATTATAAAATCCAAACATGATTTATTACCGATAGGAGAATCTGTATGCCAGATTAGGGGACTCTGTTTATAATGTCGAAATACTGGATTCAAAAAGAACACCAAAAATTACCATGTGAATCATGGTGCAGCAGATGAAGATCAGAACTACGTCAGTTGATCCATGGTTGTGTTGCTTCACTCTGTCATGGATTTGCTGGCAAAGAGCAAATCAGTTCGCTGTGTGACACCTTGTTTTTACTGTTGATAAAATGGGCATCTTGCAGTTTCAACCTTACCTTTATGGATAACGGGCAATTTATAAAAGGTTGGCCACGTGAGCAAGGCTTTGCATTATTATATCTGGGGAATGTGTTTGTGTTTCAGTATTCAGTACACTAATCCACTTGTAGCCTATGAGTGCGGCTATAGCAGAACTAACATGCTGATAGCAATGGGATCTGGATTGTTACGAGTACATGCTGTGGACAGATTTTGTCTCATCTTAGTTCAGTATATCATTACACTTGTTCAAGAGTGTCTGAATTCATTAGGCCTCTTGGGTCAGTTCAGCCAGCATATAGAGTTTTAGAGTAATATCCAGATAACTGAGGTGCCAAAGGTGTTACTTTTGCATACAATATTATGAATCGGACATAAATAAAGAGCATGTAAGAGAGACCTTGGCATTCAAATCCTTGTGGACCATAACCCTGTGAATAAATTGGAGAGAATCATGGGCAATTCCCATAGTACAATATGTAAACTGCACATTTAAGTTGTTCTGTCTCTGAACTTGCTTGTTTATATTCTTATAAGTGTCTTTAGGAGTGATGATGTTTTCTGGGAGTCTAAACGTACCTACCGTTAGAACACAGGTGCAAGTCCAGTGAAGACTGGAAGGAACTGAGAGTCATTACCAGGTGGTGGCTGTCCAGTAATTTGTGCCTGAAATCCGTTGCAGTAGAGATCCTAGAGGGTGGACGCCCACCTCACATTTGGTACCACTCATTATCCTTGCTGCCAGTCTCTGTGAACGTGTCGGAGTTAGAATGAGCGTACGCCTGAATAACTTCCCCAGAGATGCAGGCAGCTTCCTCACACCACCGCTCGAGCATGCTGGGAGGTGGAGTTGCATTCTGTTCCTTTTCCTTGGCTACTTTTAAGGAAAATTGAGGAGTTTTCTTGAATTGATAGTCTGGCATCTATACAAGGCAGTCCATTAATTTAGAATTGCAGTTTCCATTCAAACACACTTTCTTTGTTCTTGTTTTAAAATTAATGGGAGTAGTTGACGTATTTTAGGGAAGTTTTAGCTTCCATTTTTGAGGTTCTTTTAAAAGCAGTCCTGCAAAGTTTTTGTAATACATTGCAGATGAAAAGGATAATTTAGATATTACAAAAAGATTGCAATGAGCCTTCCTCAGATCCACAGAGGAAGAAGAGGCATAGAGGCTGCTGGAAGACTGTGGCTGCAGGAAGAAATAATGCGTCACAGATTGGCTCCCGTGGCTCTGAGATTAGCTGTTCAGGGACAGACTGTGGGTCCAAATTCTACCTCTGGCCTTTGGCCAGCAGCAAATGCCTAGGAAAAATAGAAGAAAAGGGCAAGAATACTGTGCTGCTTCCCCACCGTTTCTTCCCACAGCTGTAATTAGCTGGTGTCAAGGGTGGTCCCTTTTACTTATTAGGCCTAACTGGATTTTTTTTCCTTGAGTTTGACTAATCTCTTCTTGAACCCATATGAACTTTGGACACCAGCAATGCTGTGTAGCAGTAAGCTCTACTGTTCAGCTAAATGTTAGATGAAGGATTATTGCTTTTTTTTTTTTCCCCCTCAAATTTTCCATTTATGAATTTCATATCATGGTCCCTGTATGTTTTTTTAGAGAGGACAGTGAACTTCATCTCCAGTTCAACTTGAATAGCTTACACATGATTTTGGAGATCTTTATCATACTTACTGAGATAACAGGAGTGCACTAACGGACTGTTGCTATGGTTGAAATCTTCTATCAAATGGAGCTCAAGAAACTATTCTAAAACCTGTCTGAGTCATATGTAGAGGTGTTTTTGGAGGTGTATTTCTGTGTGATTGATGGAGCTAATCTGGTTAATTTCCATTTTCAGAAAAAAAAACGTTAAATGGCTTTGATTTTAACACTGATACCTCTGGGCAATGTTCTTCTATTACACTTACTGGAATTTTGTCATGACATCCTCAGATGGTGTAATTCAGAGATTGATATCAGATGAGCGTCTGTCCCTTTGTGCATAGCAAAGGGAACTCGTGGCCAATGAATGCAGACGTTTTAGTGACAAATACTAAAACAAAATTATGTTTGCTATTTCTAGGTAGGAGGCCTGCACACTCCCTCTCATCCGTCAGTACTCAGTGTAGCAGTGAAGATGACTCTCTTGCTGAAATGATGAAAGACAACGTTAAAGGCAAAGAGGAGTATAATATCAAAAGAGCATCTGATGATGCACCACATGCACAATATGGAAATGAGAACGGGGAGAACAAACTGCTCAGAATGGAGGAAGATCAGGAAACTTTTGCACTGGAAAAGGAAGGAATAGATGAAGCAGAAAAGGCAAAACGAGAAGATCTAACAGCAAGGGAAGATACTGGAATTTTTCATGACAATATAATGGCAATACAGCATCAAAGTCCTGAAGTTAATGGGGAACTCCAACAGGCTGGGTCAGTAGAAAGTAACATAGAGGAAGATGGGGAGAAAAATGCAAGCACCAGGAGGGATGATGGGGAGGAAAGTCTTCCAGTGCCTTTGGAAAGCAATATGACAGAAGTGGAAGATAGCAATGAAGAGTCTCCTCAGAGCGATGAAGGAGGTGGTGAGTACAGTCCCTCTGCACAACTGTGAGTGACTAGTGCATGCAAGTGTTACTGTATTTGCCTTTATACTAAGTCGTGGTGCAGCATGGGGAATGCAGTTGCTGGACTGTTTTCAAGCTACTAGAATACTCTTGTACTGCTGTGAGCTAAATAGTCACCCAGAATGTAACCTTGGTTAATTGTTTCAGGCAGTGTAAAAGAATAGTCGTCTGCACTGGTGCTGACATAAAGGAGAGCCGCAAGCCATCGTAGATGAAATTTCCAGTTGTCCTTCTGTATGCTGGATTTGCAGTGGAATGTAGAATGCTTTTCCTTTACCTCAATAGAAATTTTTGGTTCTGTTTCTATTGCTTTCTGTTCACTGTAGTGCATCTATCTAAGATAGCCATGTGTGGAATAAACAATTTGAATGCTGGTGCTTAATGCTTTGCAAGTCTGTTGCTGCTGGGTTACTTTGACTGTGTTGTGCATTGCTTTTGCTTTGTTATGCATTCATAATTGAGACAGTAAAGACAGTAACATACTATTCATTGAATAGTGCTGAAGTCTTCAAAGATGTTTGCTTCTGAAACCCCTCTCTTCACTTGTGTGAAAGAAACTTCAATTTAAGCACCTTCACCACTAGGTTCAGATGAGTCGAGTAAGAACTACTGAAGAAGACAGGACTTTAAAAACCTAGAGGATAGAATATTACGCTGTAATACAAAACCAAGGAAAGACCAATCAAATGTGTCAAGCCGGTATCAATCTGATACCGAGTTAGCCTAAGACAATAGCATTGTTCTTTATTAGCATAAATTCCTGCGTGCTTACATTCAACACACATGGTTTCATGGCTCTAGGTTTGAACAGAGATCCTCTATCAAATATAGACAGATTGTCCAAATGTTATGTAGGTAACAGCGTTTACATCTTAATCAAGTCCTGCATCATCTCTGCTGCCAGGAGACTACCTGAGATTCAGGGACAGTGCAGATCAAGGAAGGACAAGAAAAATCATCGAATCATAAAAATTACAGATAGGAACGACTTCCTAAATTGCATACAGATTTTTCCCTGTCTACATGGGAGTCGTCTAGGTAAATTTTATAGTAAATGAAGAATTGCCAAGGAACTGCGTGTAGAGCAATGACAGAAAAAGATAATACCCTTTCTGAGATATACTGAGCTGCTAAAGAAATATTGTGGGGTAACAAAGGTCACATGGGAATCTTAGCTTCCTCTAGGCACTTAGCACAGTTGCTGCCATGATAAAGATTCTAATTAAAAAATTTAAGGATGTCTATAGTCTTAAAAGAAATGCCAGATGGCTACAACTCCAGTCCTCCAAAAGGCTGAGGGCTAAAAGCCTCCAGAGACACCCAGGGGGCTGAAAGAGCTCAGTCCTTTACTGCGATTGCAGAATTGGTTCTCAGTCTGTTCTTGGGCCTCCCTGATTTTTTCACATGAACTTCTCTGTAGGGCTGGTCATTCTCATCAGCCGTCCAGCCTGCGTTTAGATGAGACTGATACAGCACTGTTTTGGTTTTGCCCCGATGAGACCCATCATGCTCTGCTCGTGACAGGATTTCTTCTAACCAGTGCTGTCATTAACAGCGCAGAACTAATTTATCAGAGAAGATTGTATATGCTGAAGAAAGCAAAAGGTGCAAAACACTCCTCTGGGGTTGTTCAGTTGCAGGCTGAGTCTGGGCAAATCACAACTGGTGGTGTGACAGGATCTGTCAGAAGTATGGAAGTACCTGGGATGGGCTCCTGCTGCGCGTTTTCTGATCTTGCTGTGCTCTTTGTGACAAGGACATATTGCTGATCTCAAGAGAGAGGATTATTGTGAGCAGTATTTGTCATCCTTCCCTGGGCTCTTGTTTTGATAGACTGTCAATTCCCTTTTGTCAAATGTTACGCAGGCAGTAAACTGTGAAGAATGGGAACTGCCAGCTAGTCAGACTTCAGGCCTATAACCAGGTCAAAGGAAAATATATGCACCATACGTAGCAAAGCACTTGGTATTTCAGCAAGTCGAAGGAAGTGCTGCCTGTACCTCTGTGTGAGGCAGCCAAGGGATGTCCTGGAGCAGAAAGCTTCTTGTCTTCTCTGCAGAGCTGAAATGTCAGAATGACTCAAGCAGGTTGTGCGCTACTGCGCAGAGACTTTTGTCAGGATCTCCTGGGTCCCAGGAGGAACCTTATAAATGCTCAACTTTCATGGTTCCTTGCAGAGCAGATCTTAGTGCTTCACCCAGGTGAAATGTGAGAGCAAGGAGTGAAGCCATCACTGCCCTTTAGGACCTATGGTATAGGCAAAAAGGCATTCATGCTGAGCAAGTGCCTTTTGTACTGTAGACTGAAATGGTCTTTTAAAAATGTTCTCACATTTCTTTTCAGAGCTGTGTGGGTGCAGGGTACTGACGGGGTAGGAAGGATGGGTGTAAGCATAAAGTAGGAGGAAGAAGAAGAAAAAATAAAAACACAAGTGAAAAAAAGAAGAAAAATAACATATACGAGGGCAAGTAGCAAGACAGAATCAACAGTAGAAAAAAACAACCTCATAGGAAAAAGGTGAGCGAGCACAGGGTGTGCATTGGCAAGAGAGAGGGAGGGATTTGGGAAGAGTGCAAGGTTGTGGCGGGGGAAGACAGTGTTAAGTCTTCTCCTCACTGCAAGCTAGTGGCAACAACACCTCTCCCACTCCTGGACTTTTCAGTGCCCTGTCTGACTCTGAAGCAGCAGGCAGATTAAATCCCATACACACAGCTACATGTATAAAGAAATCAGTCTCATACGAATTGATAGCCATTTTTCTTAATAAATTGCTGGAGGGAACATTATGCCACATGCAAGTACATGTGATTTCAATACATGACGCCCAGAAGTGACAGCGATCCATAGAAGACCTGTACAAACGTTTTGAGGCAAGACAGTATTTCTGTGGGTTAAGTGGGCAATTTGGATAAGACTAGTGGCCAGGTCGGTTAGTCTTATTGTGCTTATTTTTATGCAACTGATTTTCTTCTGGCAGAGCTCCTAGTAACTTCAGAAGTGCCCGACAGATCAGCCCAGAGGCACATCTCTCACAGTAGTCTGTGTCTCGCAGTGGCAAGAGAAGATGCTATTCACAAACACGAGAGCCTCTGTTTTCTGAACTTCACTCATTTTGTAGCTCTCCTGCACTCCAATCTGTTGTATAATAGCTGTTAGAAAAAAATGCCTGCCAATCCTTTGGTATCCATTTATGCATCTGATGTCCATGAGTTTGTCTAGTCTGTTTTGAATCTGCTGATACTGCCAGCCCTTCAGGCTCCTGTCACAGCAGGTTCACTGCTTCTGTCCTGTCCATTCTTTATGAAGCCCAAAATTTTGGGTACCTTTATTACATCCTCTACTGCAGAGTGGCCCAAAGTCAGCCAGTTCCTTAGTGTGGCAGCATTAGCTTTTTACTCATGGCTCCTTATTTTTATTTTCAGAGAAATCGAAATAAGGTGTTGCTTGAAAGTCAAGATATCCTACCATATAACATCTCTTTATCTAGGCTGTGAGTCATGATTTAGCCAGAAGCATGCTGAGTGGTTTGTTGTGGCAATTGGTTTCAGGCTCTGTATTTTTGTAACAGAAGGCCAAGTCAGGATTCAGATCTTTTTTCCTCGCTGGCTGAAACCCTGCTCCTTTACTCTCAAACAAAATACTTTGTCTAAATAAAATGCCATAGGCTGATTCTGGGAAGATCATTGGTGAAGGTATTGAAAAGTGTGCATGTTCTCACTGAGCCTTGACGTAGAACTTGTCTGTAGACATCTAGAAACTGAAACTTGGCACAAGAGTCTCTGCAGCACTTCCACTGCATACGATGAAGCTGACCAGTGTACTGCTTCATGTCACATACAGTAATAAGATCTAGAAATGTTGTGATTGTCTCCTTTATGATCTGAAAGTTATTCTTGACATAAGTATCGAGTACAAGCAATTGACTGAGTTACTCCCTTTCGGTCAAAGACATGATTGTTCCAAACTGCAGAGGAGCAGTCTGAAACATCTGACCACTGGCACCATCCAAGCAGCAACAGGAATTAATCAAGTCTCACACTAACAGTCATAACACAAACAAAAGTGGGCAGCTGTTTCAGAGATGTACCTGAAGGGCGGTGGTTCCTAATGGACACAGTATACTGGCAATAGAGGCCATTTGGCAGTAAAACCAAGTGCGAGATTTGACTTTATGCTGTCAATCCATACCAGTGGCAAACTAGCAAGCTCTTTGTGTAACAGACTAAGCCAATAAGTGTATGTAAGGGACGAGGCCCACGTGTCTGTGCTGTAAGCACAGACAATGCCCCAGGGAAAGCTCCAGAAGCCAGCCATGGGGAGGGGCCTGGTGTCACTCTCCTTGACTGACTCAACCACTCCTGGAGCTGGGGTGAGAGAAGACTCTAGAAACCTTGGGCTGGAGCCAATAAATAGGGGCGCACGTGAGCCCCCGGGGGCACTCTCTCTCCGCACTGACCCCCCCGTTGGCAGGTCCGACGCTGGATCCAGGACTGGTGATCTCTTTGTCCCTCTCTCTCTACTTTCCTGCTGCTCAGCTCTCTCTCTCTCTCTCTTTTTCCTTCTCCTTCTTGCTCTCCGTTTTTGATGTTGTTAAGTAATACAAGGCCTACCTCAACTCACCACAAAGCCGCTTAGCTTGTGTTATATATTAAGACATAGAGGGTTGATGCTTATAGAAGTGTTTGTGCCATTCAAGTTGGAGTTTGTTTTTTGGACCTTGAGTGCTATTTCACCTTAATCCACACCGAGGGGATTTGCGGATCTTAGTCACTCTCCCCTTCCTGCAGGTGGGGCGTGACATATTAATTGGCGTCACGGACAGGATCCCCTCAGTGTTGGAAGGTCTTAAGGGATACCGACTCTCCACCCGGTGAGTGCGGGCGGGGAGAGCCGGGAAGTGACCTCTCAGCTATAAGCCGGGAGAGGTACGAGCAGTGGCAAGCCATGGCTGCCCGGGAAATGCCAGCGCTTGACTGCCTCCCTGTGGTTGAAAAGTTAAAGGAATATAAGGCATGCCCTTCCCCACCAGGGATGGCATGGGCCTATAGTAGTTGGCACGACCCAGAAGCTGTAGCGGACAAAATCACAACCCTCATGAAAGAACAAAAGGCTCGACTGGGAAAAGGGAAAGCCACGGTGTGTGCGGTGTTGGGAGCAGCACTAGTGGCAGCCCAGAAGGAGAGGCACCTGGTTAAGCGAACCAATGATGAAATGGTTGAATTTTTACAAGAACAAATAAAAACCCTGCAGGGTCTACTAGTGGCTGAACGTAACACTACTCAGCGACTCCATGCGGCCCTATCAGATGCACTGGACCGAGAAAAAATTTTGCGGTCCGAATTAGAGGAAGGGGGACAAAAATCTCCCGACCGGACAGATCTTGTTTCTGTTCCGGATAGTGTGCCAGGATTTACAAGCTTGGCCCAGATGGCTGAAAAGGAAAGCCTAAGACCTTTGTACCCAAGTGAAGAGCTAGAAATCAAGCGAGAAATATTTTACCCTGAGAATGGGGAAGTGGTGATGAGGCCGGTGATTAAAACTGAGACCACTGATGACGGCCAAGGTGGGGGAGCTCCGCAAATCACCTCCCGAATGGTGCCGTACTCGGCGGCCGAAATGTCAAAAATCCAAGAGAAATATACTAGATTGGCTCAAGAAACTGAAACAGAGTATGTATGGAGGGTATCGCTAACTGGTGGTGACCGAATCCTGTTGTCAGAAGATGAGGCCCAGGGGTACTGGGGGCCAGGGGTTTTCCTAACTACCGATGACCCCAGGGAGCCGTGGTCATTAACTCAGCGAGCTGCCTATTGGGCAGGGGGTCTAGACCCCTTGGAAAGGGGAGATCCTGTGTGTATTGAAACCCCGACCACGAACCACTTGATCGAGAGTCTGCAAAAGGCTGCTTGTCTTCAATTAATGCATGGTAGGCGTTTAGTCCCTCAACAGCCTTCCCCAATGTTATTAATTGCTAACCCCGACAGAATGACCCCCCTAATCTGAGGTTTACCTGATTCCTTGAAACTATATGCAGTGCAACTGCAAGACCGTTTGCGGGACGCACTAGCCCCACGAGGAGGGAGACGAGCCCGAGGAGGGCCCATGACTTGGGGCGAAGTAGCCCAAGAGTTGATAAATTATGGTAGGAGGATGGGAATCACGGGGGGAGCCACCAAATCGAAAACTGCAGTGCGGAGAGCGGAACAGCAGGAGGATCGACCCCTGCCCCCTGCACGAACCTTGGGGGCAAAGAGAAACCTATTGTGGGCCGAGGGAATCGAAGAGGGGATTCCCCAGGACATAATGGATGGTATGCCCACTATGGCCTTAGAAAAACTCATCCGAGCCTGGAAAGACAAAAAGAAAATGCCTTCCAAATTTGAACAGCCTACTCGGGGGAATATAAGGGCAGAACCCCAATTGGACTATGGGGCAATGACTGCCTCTAAGGCTCCTACCGCCCCCGAAAAGGATTTGATTGACCTGGAAGTGGGAAACTGGACGCGCCGTCCCCAGTAAGTGAGCCGGGGGACGGCCAGTGGGTCCATTTAAGAAGGCTCACAGAAGATAGTAAAGGGGACCTATTGATAACATTTCCCCTTGGTCCCTTTAAAACCCCCGTTACGTTCCTAGTAGATACAGGTGCTTGTGGGAATGGGAGTCTCACTAACGGACATTCCTGAGTTTGATTTTAATGAGCAAACACTGCACCACCTGGCATGACAAGGCACTTAAGCAGTAAATAACGGAGAAAGGAATGTGCAGTTGAAAGGAGAAAAACAAGATAAAGACCATGAAGGCATTTCGCATGATCAGAAAGAACGGGCCAATCTGCTAGAGCATAGATGCGCGTGAACACAAGGCTGTAACCTATCTGCAAGCCGCAGGTAGCGCGTGTCCATAGCAGTTAACTATATAAGCCCTGTTATAAGTGTAAATAAAGGAGAATGACCATACTCATATTGAGATCTGTCATTACTCCGGAATCGCAACTCCCGCTCCGTCGTCGACACTGAACAAAGGGAAACTCCGACATCTGGTAGCAGAGGATGGTTCGGCGCATATCTTCGAGACTGCGGTAAGAGCAGCGAGAGAAGGGGAGCGGGAGAAAAGCGGCTGGGAGTTGTACTATCCCGATGATCGGAGGGGGATAAGATAACGGAGCAGTCTGGCCAACTGCCTCCCAGTGAGCGACCGCTATCATGGAAACAGAGGCGGCAGCTGTGTTGCTCGTAAGCATCCTCTCCAAGAGAGGGATCGAGACAACGGTAAAACAATTATGTACGTTGATTAAATTAGGACAACGTTGGGGACATTTTAAGGACAGTCAAACTATTTTTTCTGACCTTGAGTGGCGAGAGCTTGGCAATACTATGTGGGAGCAGACTATCACGGGGGATGAAAAGTCAAAGAAGGAGATTAAAACAGTGCAGGAACTATGGAGGTCTGTGTCAGAGACTTTAAAAGCCATGAAAGCTGAAAGAAAGGTGGCTTGTGCAGCCACTCAAATGCTAGCCCCAGAACCCTTGCCTGATAGACCGAAGAATACAACATCTGGACTGTTTCGGTTCTTTGGGCCGTCTGCAGTCCGAGGTATGTCGGGTACCCCCAAACGAACTGCCTTGGAAGCCAAGTATAGTGTTCTGGGGGGTGACGGCGCTTCTGAACTGCTTGAAACGTACCCTCCGCTTACGGACTGCAAAGATGCAGAAACTAGCGGTAACGGGGCCCCTCTTTCACCTGAGGCGGTCGAGGAAGAGCGACGACCCGGAGAGGAGGAGCGGCTGGTTCCGTTAACCCCTCCCTGGCCAACAGCCCCGCCTCTAGGAGTCTCTTCAGGTGCGTCTACTCCGCCACAGGGTGACAGCAAAGAACAGAGTATGGCTGAGACTAATGAGCTCCTGAAGAAGGTGGTGCAACAGTTATAGGACTTAACAATTACAGCCCAGAGGGGAGGGATGGAGCACCTGTCCGGGGCGTCAGGGGAATCCCTACCCCCTTGCCTCTCTGGACCACCAGCGACGGTTCAGCCCAGACGCTGGAGCGAAGTGGCTAGAGACGCTATGCTGGACGGGCAGTGGCAAGCGGTATCCAGCTTGGGGGCGAGTGCTTTTCCTGTGCTGCAAGAGAATAACGGCAATAAGTGGGCACCTCACGATTGGAAAATCCTACAGCAAGCAAAAAACACTGTGTCCCAGTATGGGATAAAATCAGAAGCTTCACGTCAAATTGTAATCTGGATTTTTTCGGCTGACCTGATGTGCCCTGCTGACTGCCAAAACCTTATGAGGCTTTTATTGTCACCTACGCAGTATTTGTTGTGGGGGTCGGAATGGTCACGGCGGGCGGCAAGTGCTGCGGCACAGCATCAAACGCAGGGGGATCCCCTCTATGGGATTACCGCGGAAATGATAACGGGGACGGGAAGGTTTAACGATATTAATGCTCAGTTGGTTTTTCCTATTGCTTTGTTGCAGTTGTCTGCCAAACTGGTGCTAGAAGCCTTTTTAGCCTTACCCGGTTCGTCCACTCCATCTTTTAGTTCTGTACAGCAAGGTGCCACTGAAGCGTATAGTCATTTTGTCGATCGCTTGTGGGGGGCGATACGTGGGGGGGGAAAAAAAAAAAAAAAAAAAAAAAAAAGAGAGGAAAAAAAACCAAAAAACCCAACAAACAAAAAAAACCAAACAAAAACAAAGAGTGCCTACAGTGTGTACCGTGAGTATTGTGTCAGTTTTACCATTTTGATAAGAAGTGGTGGGCCCGGTGCACACGCGCACAAAGGTGATCTGAAACTTGCTATCTGAAAGAAATAGTGCTGTATAGAATATTAATAACCACTGGACACGAAATACAGTTCACGAAACTGCCAAATTGATTATTGTTTGTATAAAAAAAACAAAAACAAAAACAAAAACCAAACCCAAAAAACCCAAAAAAAACCAAAAACCAAACCAAAAAAAAAAAGGCAATTCGCCTAGAAGAGAAAATGTTGAGCCAGGCAGATGTGATCGTAATTGGCCTAATCTTAATAATCCCAGGGTCGGCAACTATACATTGCATTAACCCAAGGGAAAATATGTGGGTAACCTGGGCAAATAAAACAGGGCAGCCCGCGTTTTGCTTTTCCCTCGCCTCAGCAACTGAGCCGTTTAGGACTTGTTTGTGAGGTATGCCTGGATATAAGGAAGGTGACTTTGCCAGGTTCAGTACTGGCAGCTGTACTAATGTGACTGCAACTAGCAACTGTAGTGCTAATTTGATAAAAGGATTAAATCACTCGCTACCCTGGAATCCCCAGGAGTTGGAACTATTAGGGTCGATGCGAGTTGGAAATACATCTAAAAACTGGACTCAGACATGTTTTATATTTGGGGGACCCCTACAGACGGGTATCCACTTCTACCAGGCAAGAAATTGGACAGGGTGGACTAATGTCACCTCTCACGCATCTTACTACAAGTATCAGGATGCGGGCGATTTTTGTGGTACCAATGACAGTGGTAATAGCTATGCTTTAGGAGCGGCTGGAGCGGAAACAAAGGGAGGAATAGCAATCTGGAACAATGGTACCCCAAAGGCGTTGCCCCCACAGGTATTTTTAATATGTGGGGACAGGGCCTGGCAGGGTATCCCAGCAAATGCTGTAGGAGGGCCATGCTACTTAGGAAAATTGACCTTGTTGGCCCCGGGAGAAAATTGGTGGAAAACCATAACAAGAAAAGGGCAACAACAAAGACGAAAAAGAGCCGCCACGGGTCTTTCCCCAGACTGTCGTGATGACGTAATTCTGCCTAGCGACACCGAAAAAGTCTTCCTTTCACTATTTGTACCAGGCGCTGCAGCTGCGAGGGCCCTAAATGAGGTAGGGAAATTAGCTTGTTGGGCTAAAAAGCAGGCTGATGTGACAACAGAGCTTATTGAAAAATTACTTGCAGATCAGGATACCTTCCATCATGCGATTTTACAGAATAGAGCTGCTATTGACTTTCTGTTATTAGCACAAGGACATGGGTGTGAGGATTTTGAAGGGATGTGTTGTATGAATCTGTCTGACCATGGGGAGTCAATCCACAAACAGCTACAATGGTTAAAGGACCACACCAAGAATATTCAACAAGATCACGGGTTATTCGATACCTGGCTTAAGAATATATTTGGGGAACTGCCATCTTGGATAATAAGTTTAATAAAAGAAAGCTTACGCATTTTAATTTTTATATTAGTAATAAGTATATGCTCTTGTATAATTTTTAGCTGTGTGAAGAAAGCAATTATGAAAATTGTTAATCAAGTCTGGGTTGCTCAAAAACAAGAAGGGGGAATTGTGGAGGAGTGGCTGGTACAGCAGGGGCACGATCTAGTATCCATGAGCAACCCATGTTTTTAACAGTAGCAGGGATATGCTGACAAAGACGGCTGGTGACCTTGACCATCCTTCCCTGAGCAGAAGAAGGAGCCTCACTACGTGATGAACAACAACAGCGGAACAACACCCGGGATAAGGAGGAGGCAGAGATCGGCGGGACCAGCCGGCAGCTACCGATGAGAAGGGTGTTGTGAACGCGTGGACAGCTGTGATTAACCAATTACAGGTTGTTATGAAGAGCGTGTCCGAAGGTGTTGTGAGTGCGTGGACAGCTGTGATTAACCAATTATAGGTTGTTATGAAGAGCGTGCCCAGCCACCCCATCCGTTCCGGTGAATGATGGGGGAGTGACCGGGGAGAAAGACCCCCTGGCTGCTGCGTTTGCAGACTTGCGGGTATCAGACAGCTCCTCCTCGTGGCTGGTTAAAAGGACTAGCCAAGCTAAGAGGGATATGTGTAATAGTATTTATATGCATTTTTGTTTTGTGTACCCTGTTTGTTGCAATGTATACGAAAAATGATTGAAAGATCGGTTTCAGCAGTGTTTCTAGTAAAACAAAAAGGGGGAGATGTGGGAATGGGAGTCTCACTAACGGACATTCCTGAGTTTGATTTTAATGAGCAAACACTGCACCACCTGGCATGACAAGGCACTTAAGCAGTAAATAACGGAGAAAGGAATGTGCAGTTGAAAGGAGAAAAACAAGATAAAGACCATGAAGGCATTTCGCATGATCAGAAAGAACGGGCCAATCTGCTAGAGCATAGATGCGCGTGAACACAAGGCTGTAACCTATCTGCAAGCCGCAGGTAGCGCGTGTCCATAGTAGTTAACTATATAAGCCCTGTTATAAGTGTAAATAAAGGAGAATGACCATACTCATATTGAGATCTGTCATTACTCCGGAATCGCAACTCCCACTCCGTCGTCGACACTGAACAAAGGGAAACTCCGACACCACCCGTATCACCCGATCCCCAAGTCCAATCACTTCATTCACCCAGACGCACCTCACGGTCACTTTGATTCCATCCACCTCCTCGGGCTCTTCCCCGGCCTCTCCCTCCACTTTCTCCAAACCCTTCCCTCAGCACAGCCCCAAACACACTTACTTCCTCCTTCCTCTGAGGTCTCTTTGCCTTAACCCTTTCCTCATCTCCATCACTGCATACAAACGTAGCCAAACACACTACCTCCTCCACTGACTTCCCCGGCCAGGCGGGGACATGCTTAGAAAACTGTTTTTTCATAGCCGGAGCTGTTTGCTCCAAAACAGTACAGACCATTACAGGTCCATTCGCTTCCGACACTCCCTTATTTCAGACCAATTGGCAGGTTTTTGTCCTGCCAAACGTACAGCCTCTTCTTCGAAGCCTTGTCTGGCTAACTGCAATCGTCTGTCATCTGCCTCTCCACTAGGATTCCACCCGGGATCCACCGTCGGCCCGGCTCTCCGGGCAGCTGCATCTCCCCCTTGCTCTGCCCAGCGACGGTTCGCATCAAGAATTGCCTGCTTTTCCTCTGGGCTGTGTCGCGCGCGGAGGCTCACGTAGTCAAATTAGGCAGGTGACAGATTCAGAAAGAAACCTCATTTTAACCCAAAGCCTGGGGCAGAAAACTAACTGGAAATGAGGCGTCAACGCTCCGACAACACCAGTAAAGCACAGGTTCAGGAGGGCGGAGGAGGGATTAACACTGCACAGCCGGCTTTAGAAGCGAGGATCCAAACTGTGCACAGTCACTCACCTGGAAGATGAGGGCTCTCAACCGCGAGGACTTTCCTCGGGCGGCGTCCCGAGCCCAGGGGAGAGTCCCCGACTGCAGACCCGCTGCTCCCAGGAGGAGGACCGGCTCCCCTTGCCCTCCGGCGGGGCTCCATTTCTACCCTAGTCGAACCTCATCTCTGGTCAGTTCGAATTGCCTGAGGGCCTTCACTTTCTTACTCCTCGCCCGAGGTGTACACGGGACCATAAGGACTGGCCCAAGGTGGCTCCGCCACGGTCAGCACTCCCCACCTGACAGGCGCGAAAAGCAAGGGCGCAGCGGTCCTAATGCCCCCGGTCGCTCTCAGGGCGGGGGCACCTGCCGCAGACAGAGAAGGACTAGTTTTCCAAAAAAACAACCTCCCAAAAAGCAGGGAGGAGGAACTGCTCGCTCCGGATGGGGCAATTTCTGTCTGGTGCCGGCACCTTCACCCCCCAGTCCCATTTCTGAACTCCCTGCACACCCCCGGGTCTGGCAGAGGTGACATGTGTGACACTGCTGTCCCCTCCCTCCTGCCACACAGAGCTCATTGCACTTACTTGCAGAGAAAAATAAAAAAGAGAAAAATATTAAAAGGATATAATTAAAATCTTTTAAATCTAAAAATAAATTCAAAATACATTCTGAATAAAAATTTAAAAATTAATAAATAATCAAAACCCCCAACCCACTAACTTCAAATCTTTCCCCAGTCAGCTGGTTCCTGACCCAAAGCCCCAGGGAGATGGATTTCCCCCATCACCTCCAAAACCCCCCTGAAAAAGCTCCAAAGACGCCTCCGACTCCTCTCCACCCTTCAAAAGACACGGGAGCGGCACAGCGAGACAAACGAGACTTTTATTGTATTGTTTTCCCATTACCTTCAATGGGCAACAAGAGAAAAATCAAAGACAGACACGGCTCTGGCAGGGGGAACCCCCAGACGGGACCCATGAGACGGCGACACGGATTTATGTTACCTGCGTTTCACAGAATGAACCCGCAATAAATCAAGTTTAAGAAAAAAAACAAAAATCCCAAACACACAAAGATTCAGAGTGATAAATAACACAGATCTGCTTGATGGATTTTCCCCTCCCCCTCGGTTTTATTTGCAACACGGAGCGTTTCCAAACTAGATCATCTCTTACAATAAGAGAAATATATTTCAGCATCTCCAAAACAAAAATAATTCCTGTATTTCTACAGGTAGCACGCTGGGGGAAAAATAAAATAGCAAAAAAAGATGTGCCAGCACCTTATTTATTACCTTTTCACATCTCTTTTTCCCCCCCCTTAGGGATTCCATGCGCTTCCTTTTAGGAAACTTTTTCAAGGGGCCCACGGGAGATTCGCGGAGCTGTTTTAAGGCACCAAAGATGAGGAAAACGCCCAGCACCCATCCCGCATTGATGGGAAGGGGCTTGGCTGCCAACTAAAGCATCGCCGGTCACTTCAAGGGGGGGGGGTTCAGTCCTAAAGCGACTCCAGGAACACCTTTGAGAGGGTTTGTACCCCCCCGTATCATTTTCCTCTGCACAAGGAAATATTAAATCCTCCCAAAATAAGGAGCCGTCCAGGGGTTTCTGGTGTCTAAAGGGGGCAGGCAGACGTAGCGCCGGGACTCACAGCCAGCCCAGGGGCTTACAACTACCTTTCAGATGGCCCCGAGTCACGTCATGAAGCAAGACCTCAGCTTTCGTTTAATTCAAAGAATTAAAATAAAGAAAGAACAAATGCTAGCCCTGTAAACAGCAAAAGCAAAGCTTCAAATGGAGAAGACGGCTGCGCTCGGGCACGTCGAGGAAGCCTGCTTTACTTTTTCAATAAGCAACTGCCAAGGCAGCTGCCAACGTTTTGCAGCCCCCTGAGGCCAGGGGAGACGCAGACCCCCGCAGAGCTGGACCCAGCCCGCTCCTCATTAAAACCGGCATCGTTTCCCTTCCGGGGGGGGGTTCGTTCGTTCGTTCTTTCTTTCTTTCTTTCTAAGCTGGAGAGATGCCAGGCACATGCTGAAAACAATCCCAGCCCCTGGCCCGGGACCCTACCAGGAGGGAGCGGAGTTCAGCCCGGCTCTCTCCTCTTAAAGAGAGGAAAATCAAAAGGGAAAAACAAAAATCTCCTCTAGTAGAAGCCCAGTAAGTCCCTTTTAGGGGCAGGGCAGCCACAGGACTGCTACCACAACCACCCAGCGCCGCACCCACTGCGGTTCACGGGCTTAATGCCTATACCTCCACGGGAATTAAAGTCTATTTTCCAAATGGTGGAGAGATCAGGGATCTCCTCCACCGGGACCTTGTCTCTCTGGGGAGGGAGAGACAGCATGTCGGAGCAGCAAGCGCAGTCCCTTCCTCAGAGCCAGGCACAGGAAGGCAGCGTGGACAGGACGGGCATGGGCACCACGGAGGAATAGCAGCCAGAAAACCCAGCCTTTGCACCTTTCCCTTCCTCCAAGCCTTTGCTCTTTTGCCTCCCCTCCTTCCTGAAGAGCTAAACCGGTTTCCTCCCCCTCGAACACTCACCACGCCACGCTGGCAGTAGTCACACGACAGTTTGCAAAACCCCATGCCGTAAACGCCGTCTCATTTTGGCCCGGCTTGGTGATGTGCCGCTTTCATCCTTCCAGAGCAATTTGGTGTTTTCTTTTCCCCACCCCTTTGCACGGAGCAACACCTTGCCGTTGTCGGTTTGGGTTGGTTTGATGCACGAAAAGGCTCCCGCAGCGGATGGGACAAGCCGATGGCAGGAGGGTTCGTGCATCCGTCCCAGCTGGGCTCGGGGCACCGGTTGCAGACGCCAACAGCCTGGAGCACGCGCTGAGCCCACAGCAAGGTGGAGGGCTGCAAGGGGACCTTTTCTTCTGGGCTGTCCTCTCCTCCCAGGCTCCATGGCCACCCGACTCAAACGCACGTGCCGGGGCTGACACCGCAGCCCAACAACCCCCCAAAAGGCAAAGAGAGCACGAGAACCATCTCTGCTTAAGGAAAGTGGAGGAACAACGGAGGGGGCAGCCCAGGGGCACAGAGCCCCAGCTGTGTGCGGTACCTGCCCGCTCCCATGACCATACAGCGTATTCAAGGTTTTCGATTTTAAGCGCTCCCTTATATTCAGTTTACAGCCAGGGGACAAGAAGGTGGCATTTCTGCATTTTGCAGCTTCCAGGCTGATGGCAGAGCCAAAGCAAAAGAAAAAAAAAAAGATGTAAAACCGGAGCGCAGGCAGCAAGTGCTTTTCCTTCGCCTTAGCCCAACTGCTCGGACGCTCTTTACGCTGCCCCGCCATGGAGAGCATCCCTCTCGCACCAGTGAGAGACCTAAGAGTGAATTAAAGGCAGGACCCCAAAGTGATGTAAGTTTGCAGGAGGCTGTCATTGATTCATGTGCAATATTTTGCCCAATGCTTTTGTTAAGCATTCAAGTGGCTGTTTAACGTAGGATCTAAGAAAACTGTGACACAATAACCTCTTTTGCTAAGTGAAGTCTCTGTCAAGCGAAACCTCAAAGAATGGATAGTGGCGATCCAAGCCTGAAATAACCAATTTGCTGCAGGAACCGAGCAGCAGCGGTTGAAGCATGAAGCTAAAGGTGAAGAGGCGGCAATTGCGGCAGGGGGAGATCACGACCACCGACTCACGGCCCACCGACCCAAGAAACCCTCCGACCCAAATGCGGAGAGACACTGAGCATGCAAACGAATTAGCATAAGAGGCGAGAAGACCATTTGACAGAGACTATAACTAGCGAAAGGTTTTGATAATCGGAGAGCTAGTCTTTTGTGGGCTACCACCTAGCTCCCTACTTTGCGCAAACTAGAATAAAGAAATGGAAATACCTCGTCGCGGTGTGTGAATTGGCATTGCGCACCGGGCAACGAGCCCGCATTTGGGACAACAAAACCAGACCAAGAACCCGGTCGTGATGAAGAAGGAAGTGGAGAATGCGTCAAATAGAACAGAAAACGGTTTTGTACATTATAGAATCATAGAATAGTTTGGGTTGGAAGGGACCTCTAAAGGTCATCCAGTCCAACCCCCCTGCCGTGGGCAGGGACATCTTCAACTAGACCGGGTTGCTGAGTTTTTACTGGGGAAAAAAGAGAAAGGAGAGGAGGAATTAGATATTAAAAAGATAGCACTGAATGATAAAGCGGTAGCAGTCCCTCTACCACTACAAAACCGCACCACCACACACACGTACACACGGAGGCTTACCACCACCCAACTCCCATGGACTGTGATGTGCGCCTCAGTTTGCTGCTCTAGAGATACTGAATGCCTGAAGCACACCAAGGATAACTGAAAACATCTGCATGGCTTTAATGGGAATCCGCCAGTTGGAAAAAATAACAAACAACAGTTTCTCCCCGTGTCTGCGTTGGCACATCCCTGAGTCACGTTCTCACTCCTCTCCTTCAAAGCCAAGAGTCCTAAACGTGAAAACTGGGCGGGGGAAGAAAGAGAAAAAGAGGGAGAGCATCATCAGTGGAAGACCTGCCGGCTGCTGCTGATTCGGCCCCGTTCGTGGGACCACCCCGGCAGAGAGGAGCTGGTTTGCATGCCACGGTCCTCGCTGCCTCTTCCCAGGGAAGGGCCGTTTGCTCGGCCTTGCCGGCCAAAGCACGGGAAAACCGTAGGCACGCGCCATCGCTTGCAGAGGAGCACGGTCACGTTCACGTGCAATCCTTTACCTCTTTCCTCCCCGGATTCAGACCGTTTCCGTGTTCATAGGGAGAGCCTGCCAGACGGTCGTTCTCGACATTTCATCCGAGAGATTAATCTCGAAAGGACCAGCCCTGCAGGAAATATTTTACATAGCAACCCGTGATTATGGGAACTGATGCCAGCGAGTGCATCAGCAAGAGGAACAGGGGGACCCGCAGAATCAGAGCTCGGCATAAGCACGGGAGGTTTTGCTGGATGAGGAGTTTTGGGAGGCAAGCCTGAGAGCTGCAGAGCAACAGCTCCGCGCAAAGGCTCTTGCTGGTGTTTAGCCCTGCAGCGGGCTCCTGAGCCACTGCTGCTACAGATCATGCCCGCAACTCCTCATTTTGAAGTGTGAGGGTCTCCAGCTACCCTAAAGTCACTGACGACGCAAGTTTTGGGGGTCAATCGTGAGCTGCGCAGCCACTCTGCTTGCGGCCAGAGCCCCGCGATCACCTCCTGCAGCCCTGCCCGTATATTTGACTTTCCCCACCAACCTGACTGCTGGTTTCTATGGGATGCTCAATAAAGATGCAGGTGGAGAAAATTGTGCCAAACACCTTCAAACTCATCTTGCCCGGGGTCCTGGTGCTTGGTGGGGCTTTACCTGTCACGGTGTTGCCTTGGGATATCCAAGTCGCTGGTCTTCCCCAGCTGCAGCTGAACGGAATTTGCAGCAGCAGCTCCCATCACCTCTTGGGACTCCTGACGTAAAAAGGGGACAAATCAAGCTCTCTGCCTTTGGGCAAAGTGGAGATAAACTAAACGCCCCGTAAAAACATATTAGAATCGATTTCTATGCAGCTCTGATCTTCCCCCAACACCTGAAGACAAGCTGTGATAGGAACAGGCAATCTCACAGCCCGAGGCAGAGGGCCAGCCCCGAGCACCCAGCAAGCTTTACCTCTTCTTCTTCGCCTTCATTTTTGGCATCGTCCAACTTCTGCTGCTGCTTGCTTTCTGGCATGAGGTCATCCAGAAAGCTGAGCTCTCGCTTTGAGAAGCAGAAATCCATCACTTTCCGCACAAAAACGAGAGCCAGAACCTTCAGGAATAAGAGGGAAGATGCGGTGAGGCCAGAGATGATGCTCCATCTCCCTCCAGCGCTGCAAACATCCCGCTGCCAAGCAGCACTGGCTCTTACCATCAGGGGAAAGATGATGGCAGCACGGGACACCTTGATGGCCCAGAGCAGGACGAGGCAGATCAGCTGGATCATGGTGAAGAAATGCACCTTTCGCAAGGGGACGTGCCGCAGGTAGATGAAATCCGGCTGGTGTTTCGCCGGCATCCAAAACAGCTTCAAGCGATCGAAGAACTGCAAAACAAAAAAGTGGAAAAGTTGCCACCTTGGCACTGCGGAAAGTTTCTGGCCCTCTTGAGGCGTGGAGGGAGTTTTCAGGATCTCGCCTGCAATGAGAAATCGTGGCTCCCACTATCTTCCTCCTGGGAGCAGCACCCGTCTTCCCTCCGCTCCACCTATCAGCCAGCTGGCCCATGAGAGCTGCCCACCAAACTCCAGTTATTCCACATGATTCTATTATTGGCATTTCTCGGCCCTCTGAATCCCCCAGCAAGGATTTCCACCAGTGGCAGAAACTGCCTTCCCTTTGCACGGAATTCCCCCACTTGCACGTAACCAAACACTGACCTGCCCTAAGCCGTGAAACAGAGCGCGCTGAACTTGCCTGGTCCTCCCAGCCCTACACACCTCCTGTGCCTCCACCAAGCTTTTTCTTACGCTAAATATGTTCATTGCTTGCTTTCGGAGAGGTTTGTCCCCGCTCACACTGCTGTTTCCCTGCTCCTACGCAGATGAAATACCAGGGAGCAGACATGCTGCACGCTGTGAAAAAGTCCCTACCTGAATTCCTCGGAGCGACGACACACCCATGTAGAGAAAGACCCCGTAAAGCACAGGCATGGGTATAAACTGGAAGAAAAGAAAAAAAAAAAAAAAAGAAGGCCACAATTTCTTTTTTTAAATTGCATTTTCAGTATTACCACTCTCCTCTACAGGCACTGCCTAAACTTGCCTAAAGCCTTCCACAGTTTCCACAGGGTTAGAGATGTGCCGGATTTTAACCGGCAGAGATTTTGTGCGTGCCAGCGAGCTAATGCTCTGCTTTCGGCTGAACTTTTGAGATACGTTTTGTCAGAAGAATGCCATTTTCCAGAAAGGCTGGGGGAAAACAGGTGATTTCACCCATGCTACCATATGCCGCGTTCCGTGACGGTAGAAAAACATTTCTACATCTTCCGGCGGCAACACGCCAAAGCGACGTGCCTCCTTTTAGCCTAGAGAGGAGATTACCTTGTGGGAGGAACAGGCAAGGAAGCCCGTGGGGATGATGTCAGTGTGTTTAGCTACTGGGAAGGGCTGTTCGGAGGCATTTGGGGGGGCAAACGGCAACCAGTAAAGTGCTGCCTGTTTGAAAGAGAGCAGACGTACTGGTCTGAAGAGGCTGCATTGTAACCCGTACACACGGGTGGGCCTGAAAGACACCTGAAAACTAAAGCAGTTGTCTTGCTCGCTTGCCTCGAGCGCACCAAACTGGGGTCTGAAGGGCTGGAAAGCATCACCGAGGCTGCTTCCCACCGTGGGTCAAGCCCCAAGGTTTGGGATCACCTCCTCCTCCGCTCCACAACTACTCAGGCCTGGAGAGAGGGGACTATTTTTGTATAACCTCCAAAGAAGCTTGTGGCTGTTGGGCGTTCCGCATTTTCCTCTTACCTTTAACACAGAAGTGAAGAAGACAGAGCAGCCCATGAGCACAAAGATCATCAAGCCAGTGACTCTCTGCTCTCGTATCCCCAAAAACTTGGGTTGTTCTCCTGGAGCCGAGCACTCAGACTCCACTTTGAGGCTATTCACGTGGCTGATGGACAGGACGGTCGCAGCCACAAACCAGGGCAGCCCCATCACAGAGCACACCCCGAGCATCACAGCCACCACAAAGAGGTCCAGGTGGTACCCGCATCCTTTCTGCAGGCAGCAAAACAAGAAACAGAGCATCCCACAGCACAAGAGCCAGGACCACGTCGCAAGCCAGACTCAAACCCTACTCGAGCTCGAGTCAACTTCTTGAAAATTCAAAACAAGACTTGGAGACAAATAAGGAGGTATCCAGGCTTTGCGCAAGCACCTTGCGTGAAAATCTGGCCGGAGTTCAGACAAAGTGGATTTGGAGCGTTTGTGTGGTATCTACTTCCCCCCCAAAAAAGACCCCAACCAAATTCACATTTTTTTCATTCATTCAGAAAGAAATTTCCACCACTGGCAAGCAAGCTGTGTTCTGTGCAAGTAAGAGTTATCCCTGGCAGCTCATCAAACTGAGTCGTTCCCCCAGCTGCTGCTGACATTTTAAAACAAAAACGCTCTTCTCTATTGCTCCAAGATGAATTTGCTGCTCGGGAAGATTGCTCATCTGAACTCCCCTGTCGTTTGCTCCCTGTGGCATCATCAGTCCAGGAGAGCATCCTGCCACGCAGCCTGACGTTGTCCCAAACCACTGCCTTCACAAAGCTTTTGGAATAGGAGCTTCTCCCCAGACCTGCAGCCCCGAGCGGGTTGGGGACGGGGTCGTCTCTTGCAGCCCCTTACCTTCAGCCTGTGCTCCTTCCTGTTCACAATAACGGCAGAGATCTGCTGGTCCATGAATACCAAGATGGTGCAGAGCAGAGCTGGGATGAGCGCAGCCAACACCGTCCACCAAGGGTTGGCTCCTAGGGGGTTGATGAACCACCCGCGGTCGTCTCTGGTAGGCTGCAACAAAGCACACACACCAGCATCATCTCCCAGACCAGCCACCCCACTGGCTTTGGTTTTCCCCTCCACCCCTGGCTCAGAGCATCTCCCAGCCCTGGCTTCATGTCACCCTCTCCCATGGGGGTCAGCACTGCCAGCGGCCTCTTCGCAAGCACCTACAGACACTTCTCCTGTAGCTGCCTAGTTTTGGGGCTGTCGCCCTGTTTCCAGAAGGAAACAATGCACTTGGAGGCGCAAGAGGAGATGGTCACACCACCAGCATCTCCCCCAGACTCGGCCCTGTCCTGCCCCGGCCTCGCCTTGTGGCATCCCCAAGGGCTGAAACCAGCTCCATGCCAAAACACCCCATTACCTTGAACTTATCGGGGACGTGGAGCTTCGGTGAGGGGATCCCAACCATGAAGTCGATGAGCACCATGACGACGATGCTGAGGAAAACGGCAAAGTCGCTTACTGTGGACCGTACCTGGGGCGAGAAACCAGAGCTGAAAGGGGCATCGCAGACGGCGCCATAACGTGGCATGGGGAAGTTAGGGACACCAACAACATTAAGGCTGGTTAACAACATCCCACCGCTCTGAGGACGTGCAGCCAAACCCCTTGGTTAGATACTCTTGCTGTGTTTGTCCCCATGAGATCGGGTGTCAGACAATGAAAAGAGGTTAATTAGGTGGAAAAGGGTTGTTTTAACTCAAACCTTAAAAACATCTTGGAAAAATAAGGAAGCAGATGTCTGCCACTACAGCCACGCTCACAGCTACAATGGGAAGAAGGCACTGAGGCATCATTTGCTCCTCAAAAGGAAGAAACAGTGTCTTTTTCCGCGGCAGCTCCTCATTTCAAGCAACTTTCCCCTTGAGCACACAACGCACAGAAGGTGAAGAAAAAAAAGCAGCTTTGGAAGAGCCGATCTCCCACCGCCTGAGCACAAAATCGCCCTGGGGCAGGTCGCGAGGCAGGTGGGAAATGCTACCATCGTTTTGCACTCCTGCAAATGAGCGAGGGACATCCAAGCTGGTGGAGAGCTTGGCCTTCAAGGTCAGCGTTTCCCAGCTTGACCAAGGGGTGGCAAATACTGCTTAGTGCTCCAGGAAAGCCACTGTGGGAAATGAGTGGGGAGACTGCTGCTGGCCACCATCTTCTACCTACTCTGGTTGGGAAGTAACGGCTGGTTTTAAACTTCTTCAGTAAGCTCGACAGGACAAAGGTGGAGAAGAAGAGGATGCAGCACCAGAAGAGGACATTAGGCGTGTAGGGGCCATTGCGTCCACAGGCAGGTCCTTGAAACTCTCCATGCAAGTCCCGACATTCCTGGAGAAACAGAGCATCAGGACACAGAGGCAGGGCACGTGCGGCAAGGAAACCTCAGATAACTCAGGGGGTTTTGAGGACCTTGGTCCAAGATCCGTGACCTTGTAACTGCTGCTGCCGATGGAGATTTCTATGTAAGGAGCAGGAGCAGCAGCAGCAGCAGCTGAACAAGGGACACATCGAACTACACAGAGGAGAGCGGAGAGGAGATGTGACGGGACACCATACCACAGACCCCCGGCACATCCTCCGCTTGAATGGCAGGTAACCATGGCTGAAGAAGACGCCAGAGGGGAAGGAAAGGCTGGAAATTCTTGGGGATAGAGACAGAGGGAACGGGGACGGAGGGCTAAGGCAACCGTGACAGGAAAGGAGAAGAGACAAACCGTCCCTTCCCAGGGGAGGCCTCACAGAGGGGACGTGGCCAAGAGGGGATGACGATGTCCAGAAGAGCCTCCCATGCTATGCCTGGGGCTCTGCTCCCAGCAACAACAGCCCGAGAGGCTGCTCAGACAGGCAAATTTATGCACGTAGCCACAGACATTGGATTTCAGCAATGCCTTTTCAGAGCAGCACTAGCACAGTTTCAAGCCCATCACCACCTGAAGGGCTCCGAGTTTTGCACCACGCAAATGCCCCTGGACCCCGTGGCCGCGGCGCGAGGAAGCAGTGGCTCGGGGCACTTACAGTCACCGTGAGGTTTTCCCAGGCGATGCCAGACACGTTGATCTTGTTGCTCTCCCAGAAACGCAGGGTTTCGTTGCTGGGATGGGTCGGTGCCTCACACTTACAGCTGGGAGGAGAGAAGCCGAGACAGGCGTAAGGGAAAGGCGATGGAGGCGCAGCCCTGAGCTCCTGCCAAGGGGCAGCGGCGTTTTAGGAGGGAAAAAACCCACGAGTAGATGGTGAGGAAGTCGAGCTTGCTGTGCATGTGCACAGGGTAGGTCTCTCGCAGGTGACTCAGCTTCTCTAGAGCCTCGTAGATGAAGATGAGGCAGATGAGGGAGGCAAAGGCTTCTTCCGTGAAGCGGGTGATGTAGCACACCAAAGAGCTGGCGTCGGTGGCCACCAGCACGATGCAGAAGAAGGCGGTCCACAGCCCGATGCACGCCCGCAGAGAGAGGTAGGAGAGCGTGTACTCCCTGCAAAACCAAAACAAAACGCAAGGCCAGCAAGAGGCTCCAAGCCATGCCTGCCTTCGGGGAAAATCGGGAGCAATGTAGGAGCCTGTCAAGGCTGCGGATGATAAATGCAGTTTCCACAGACTACTCCAGACAGCCTTGGGGCTGTGGTGCAGGGTGTGGACCCACAGGAGGAGAGGCCAATTATCTAATTGTCACTAGTTGGCAATTGTCTGGTGTTAACACCTTGGAGGCTAATTGAGGTCAGGTCCCTGTTGTGGAAGCTGGTGCTCTCCCACATCACCCTGAGGCCCTTTCAACACCAAAACCAGCTGGTTTTGCACCCAGTCACCTGCTGCCAGCCAGTTGGGGCTTAATAAGAAATTTCATTGCAGGAAGGATCAAAGTCATCACAACAGAAGGACTGTCACGGAAAACACCCATTTCACATGGAAAGCTCCTACGTTTTCAATCGAGTCATCACAACTCAAAATATTCCAGCAGAAAACTACCTGGATATTTGGGCAAAATATATTTCCACTTCCAGCAAAAAATCAGGCTGAAAAGTGCCTGGGTTTGTACCCAGAGGGAAGCAAATCTTCCCTCATTCCTAAACCAGAGTGATTTGTCTCATCTTCCTTCTGCAACCCATCTTGGGCATCCACATCCTTGTGGGCTCTCCTCCTCCCGCTGCTTCACTTTCACCCGAAAAACCCCAGACCACCCCATCCAGCCTTCAGAGACCGAGGGCTCTTGCACCACCACGGACTAAAGCAGCAGTGTGCCATGTCTGTGACACAGAAGACAAACTAAATCTAACAACTAACACTGAGAAAAAGAAAAGAAAAACATCTTTTCTCCATGACTGCTGCCTGCTGAAGCCTCGCAGCACTCGGCCAAAGCTGCCAGCCTTACTTGCAGAATTTGTAGAGGATCTTCTCAAACACGAGGACGGGTCCCGTGCTGCCGAGGATGGTGAGAGGCTGGCCAGCAAAGAGGGAATACACCACGCCGGTCATGGACGCGCCCAGCAGCGACTCCATGGCACTCTGTCCGGGCAAGAGAGGCAGCAGTGAGTAAATAAATCGTTAGGGGCGGGGGGGGGGGGGAACCAACAAAGCAAATTCACTGCAGCAAGGACTTTTGCATGAGTGTTATCCTCCCCCATGCCACCCAACAGAGAGAGCTGCTCACTATGTGGCCATTGGTCGCCTCCCCCAGCAGGCCCCCAAAGGTGATGACAGGGGACATGCAGGCACAGTAGAGGAAGAGGAAGGATGCCAGACACTGCAGGCTCAGACCATCCCGAAAGTCGCTCCAGAACCACGGGGCTTTTCGCTTCACATCCAGGACCAAACCTCCAAAGAGCCTGGAGGAAGGAAAAAATAGACACTGTTCTCCTGGAAGAAGGGCCATCACCAGCACAGAGTAACTTGCATTGCTAAACAGAAGCAGTCTCCTTCTCCCATTTTATACCCAGTAGAAGCAGAGGCACACAAAAGAACCCGCCAACAACCACAACCACAACCACAACAGACCTAACCTGAGAGCCCATCCCCTCTTCTTGCAACAGTCCCTGGCTTTGAGAAGCAGCAGAGCTCTACCTGGAGGTATTGACACATCTGCTTCCACCCCAAATCAAGAAAACCTGTGTGCAGTGATGCTGTGGCTGAGCCCAGCTGCCCAGATCTCCCACCTGCCCAGCCCAGGGGACCAAGCTGGTAACGTGGAGCCCCTTCACTGAACCAACTAACCCCCAAAACCTGCTAGAAGGGAGGGGCGTGCTCAGGTTTTAGAGGCAAACAGAAAAAAAAACACCAAACTATTCAAGCTCACACCTTCCTGTCCGCTCCAGTTCAGGACCACTGTGTTTCTCCGCCTTGCTCTGAGAAGCACTGTCATCGAGAGCTCCTGGCACCTTCCTTTTTTCCTGTTACAATGGAAATAAGAGCAAGATACGTATTTGAACCACTGGCTTGTTTTGCTGCCGGTCTGGGTAGGTGACTGTGTCAAACTGGGACCTTGTGAACCTGGGCCCCTGAACAGCATCCCCAGCCGTGCTGCCATCCTGCCCGTCCCCCTCGCGCCTCCCTCCTCCTCCGCAGCACCCACCTGCGAAGGGACGTTTTTCGGGGGCTCGATTCGGATCGAGGGATCCCACTCTCCTGGCGGCAAGACCGTGACCTCATCCAGGAACTCCTCGATGCCGGCCACGAGGTCAGCCCGGTTCTTGGCTTTATAGGCAACGTCACGGAAAACCTGCCGATAGGAGACAACCCGGTGAGAGGACAACCCATCGCGGATGTCCTCAGCAGGGCAATAAGCCCTTGGCTAAAGGGGGCAAGATAGTTTTCCCCACAGGTCCTGTTGGAAAGGGCAGGGAATGTTCCCCCAAAAGGAACATCTGCGCATGGTGGTATTTGTAATCATCTCCAGGAGGCTCCCGTCCCCCACGGCACACCACAGCCTTTTGCTGAAAGAGGAGAAGTTGGACCGGCCCTGGCAATGCCACCACTGGGGACAGCGTGCTGGGCACCCGGGGAGAAGGATGAGGTGCAGGATGCACCCCGGGTGGGATTTCAGCCTCCGGGATGGGGGGTGATGCAACTCCGCAGGTTTGCTTTGGGGTGCAAACCAAGGGTGGGCTATTTGGAGAGCTGCGGGCAGCTGGCACAGCAAAGCCTCTTCCTCACTACTACAGAGACAGGGAGAGGTGAAGAAAGCCAAAAAGGACCCGGAGATCTCGCTTAGCTCGTCGCACCTCATCCGTCATGAGAGTAGCCATGGACCTGCCGATCTCATGGTACTGGTGGGCTTTTCCTTCCGGTCCAAGCAAAACAAACAGGAACCTGGGCAAGGAAAACACAGTGAGAGAGAAGAACGTGCCCTTGCTCAAAGAGCACCCAAGGAAATCCCTGGGAGCTCCCAGCCCAGAGCGCGGCTCGAGAGGGGACACGTAGGCTCACCGACTCCGGTGATGAATTTGACATTCATCAGAACCGATCGCAAATCTAGTTTTTGGGCCAACTTTCCGTACAGTTGGCCAGTGGGTTTAAAAGCTACAGCAGGGAAGGGAGAAACGAAGGCAAGGAGATGTGGGTGCGAGAAACGTGCTTGCTCCCACTGGCCTTGTTCCCTTGGGACGCCAAACCGATGCATGCAATTCGATGTTTTCTTGGGGGTTTTGGTTTTTTTTTTTCCAGTCAAAACTTTGTGCTCCTCATTCGGACCTGGTTGGGATGGGAACTTCCGTCATGCCCGAGAGGAGGACAGCCGGGGTCAGGCGGACAAATGCCACGATGGGCTGGCGAAGGAAATCCAGCTCTCCTACGAGCACGTTGGACGCTTCAGCCCCTCTGGGAATTTTCTTCATGAAGTGCAGCTCCGCCTGGGCACGACAAGCGATTTTCAGGCAGTTACCCCAAAAGCAAAGCCCACAGCACTCTGCAGCACACTCTGCAGCCAAGGTTGCAAGAGCAAATCTGGCCCTAAAGGCGTAAGAAAGCCACGAGTGTCTCACCTTGCTGAAATCCATTGCGCTGGCCTCATGGCTCACCCCATTTTTAGCTTCTGCAGTGGTGGGAGAAGGATGAGGGGTGAGTGTTTGGGCTGGTGGGACAAAGAAAGACACTCAGGAGGAGGGACAAAGAGCAATTGGGACGCTTCTCCTTTGCCAGGGCAAGTCTAAAGGGGCCAAAGCCCTGCAGAAACCTTCACCTGCTGCCAAAAGCCCTGCAGAAACCCTCACCTGCTGCCAAAGCCTGGCAGAAACCCTCACCTGCTGCCAAAGCCCTGCAGGAACCCTCACCTGGCTTGTCGAGGACGTGCGGGTCTGACTGCTTCTCCCTCACATCTGCAAACGAGCAGGCGATGGGGAGAAGGTTGTTTCTTTTCTTCTCGTTCTGATGGTGGTGCTGCTTCAAAAGGACTTGTCGAACTTTGGCCCGCACGCGCTCGTCAAACTCCGCGGACTGTTCTTGCTGGCCCAGGATCATATCTGGGGATGGCAAAGGGAAATGAAGCCGTCAGAGTAGAAACGCCCCCAAGTCCTGGCCCTCGAAGCCCCCGGGGAAGGCTGTGCCACGCGGGACAGCCTAACGCGGGCTCCGCCTTGCTTCGCAAGACATTTTCATACAGTTCAGCGGTTGCAGCAAAAGCAAGAATTGTCCTTTGCTAAGAAACATCATCAAAGTGCGTATTCACCACGCCGCTAAGAGAGTTCTTTCCCAGTCTAAATAAGGCAATTTTCTTGCCCCATCTGGCCTTTCTGCCTGACTCTACACATTTAACCAAATTATAAGCAATCCATAGCTCAGACTTTCCCAGAGTTCCCTTGGCCGATCGACTGCAATTTGCCGAGCCCAGGGAGAAATGGGCTAAGAAGAGCTGCGACTTCTCCAGCTCTTGAAAGGGCTGCATGGAGACCTGCCAGCCAAAGATCATTTCTCCAAAGCTGCTTTTTCAAGGAACTTCAATTCTCTTCCCCACAGAAATACACTGCTTGGGCATCTGCCAGACAAACTCGGCCTTTACAACTCTGAAATCCTGGATGTGAAGGCAAAAGATTAAAAAGAACGTGAGGAAACGGCTTGTGATAAATACTTGATTTGAGGAGGTTCAGCTCTTACGCGGGCTCCGTCTTTCGGAGAGCTACGCCCTGACACACACTCCTTTTTGGCTGGAGGATATTCTCTAATCGCTTCTCTAACCCCACAAATTGCTTTCAAAAGGATCCCATCGTGGAAGAAAAAGCTGGCGTGACTGTTGCACGCCCAGTCTGCATCCAAAGACAACTCACGACTGAAAAACACAGTGGCGCTTCTGGAAAAGGACGTGCCGTTGGGGCAGGGTTGGATTCGGGAGTGAAGGGCACCGCGGCAAACCGAGCTCGGCTGTTCCCGGAGGCATGTGGCGCCCACGGTACCTGCAATCTCTTCCATGCTGTTGGCGCAAATGTCCAGCAGCACCGTGCCGTTGATGATGCAGCTCCTCAGCTCAGAGAGGCTGTGCAAGGACAGCGTGGCCACGTAGGGCTTGCTCCAGCGCTCGCCGCCATCTTCCACATCCTCCTCAAACTTCAGCCACCTGCGGACATCGGGTGCGATCAGCCCCACGGCAAGAAAACAGCCTCAGCTCTGCAAGCCCTTTCATAGAGCTACGGGGTAGCAAGAGGAGCAGGCTCCTCACATCGCCACCTGCAGCTGCAAAAGCTTTGCGTCCGGGAGAGCGGAAAGCAGTGCCCGCGGGTGCTGCCGGCGCGGGGACTCCTCTCCCACCGCAGCCGGCAGCAGGGATTTACCTCGCCGTTTCCTTCCACCCGGCATCTTCGCCCTCTTTCACGCAGATCTCATCCAGCTCGGTGAACAAGTCACGAGGGACGTGCTGCTCGTCCTCCTCGGTCCCGAGGATGAACTGCACCCGCTGGGACGGGGTGTCTGGGGGCAGAAGACAAAGCCCCGTCCCGTTACCGCGCCTGAATACGGCCCGTCACGCTCACATGCAAAGTGGCCATCGGATCGGCACCAGTTCAGCCACAAATATCGGGCTGGCCCCTCTCCCCTGGGCCACATGGACCTGCTTGCAGAAGACCCCAGTGCCCACGTAGCCCCGAGGAGCTTCGTGAATGCTGTGGCGGGACTTACAGTGGTAGCCCTGCTCCGTCGGGGCAGAGTCCTTCTCCCCTTCCCGTTTCCGAGGCTTCTGGCTGCGGGGTCGGTGATGCCGGCGGCTCTGCCTCGCCAGCGGCTTCTGCACGCCCACGTACACGGTCCGGTGGCCTGCAATAAAGCGGCATTTGCAGCGCTTTCGGCATTGTGGCAGCGGTTGACGCGGCCGGTGCCTCGCTAAGCCACGGTTAAATCCCAGGAGAAAAAAACAACTTCTCTTAATTTTATTTTCACTGGACCTCCTTTCTTCCAAGCCTATTGTACTCAAGCTTTGCAACAACAGAGCAACAACAAGTGATGGCTCCGGCTCATCTAAAAGTGCCCTCAAAGCAGCGAACCTCTTCTCAAATTCCAGCTTCGGCTGGACAACACTCACACTTGCTCATTAAGCAGCGACAGAAAGTAATTATTTTTAAAATCTTTGTATGGCACAAGGCGACAAGAGAAGATCAAATCGGTCCCATGATAATCAACTCCAGAACAAAAAAAGACAATCACAGCATCTGCAGCCATCCAATTCTTCTCCTGACCTCTCCAGGTCAGAAGCAGCTTCTGTGAGAAAACAAGCCATGAACTACCCAGGCCCACGGCTAAAACTCACACCGTGGCCTCCGCGGGGGCTTTCTCCCTCTGTTTAAGAGCCGTAATAAGAAAAAATGTCAAAATAACTGTGCTGCTTTATCAAGAAGCACGGCACGTTTTGCTGCACATGACGTGACACCGAGCAAGGGACGTTGTAGGGACTTTGTGCTACGGGAAAACGCCCTGGGCTGCTGGCCCCTCTGCCAGGATCTCAGCAGAGACTCACCTTCCAACTCCTCCTTCTCATAGTGAATACTGACAACGTTGCTCGTTCTTCCCTGGTCAATCACTGCCTCTTCGTCATGTCTCTGTTTAGCAATGAGAAGAAGGTAAAAGTTGGGGCTGCGTGTGTCGAGCTCCCGTACGTCCTCCCGGCCATCATCCACCCCTGCGCCCACGCCAGTCCACGAGCATCTCGCCTCTGCGTGCCTCCTCCTCCTCCTCCTCCAGGCACGGCCCTAAAAACACGGACTTGTAGGAGCTTTGTCTTCCCATACCCAAATAAAACAGCCCGTAACATCACCTATACGGTATATAACGTGTGCCTGGAAGTATTCACCATACGGCCACAGGACATGGCCACCAACAACCTCCCAAGGCCCTCAAGAACCTGCAAGGGCAAAGCTTCGTCTTTGGCCCAGCGAGGCTCGGGCTTCCCTTGGTGCAAGCGTGCTTTCCATGGAAAACATCGTTTTTCTCCTTGCAAAAGCCAAGGGCTGAGAGCCAATGCCCTCCTCGGCTGAAATACCACTGCCGGCGCTGCATGAAGAGCAGTTCTGCCTCAAAAGCCGAAGGAGAACTACAGGAGCCAGCAGAAAGAAGTCCTTTGGCGTCTCTTTTCCCCCTGCCACCAGGGCTGGGGAAGGGGATTCCCAGGCTGCGTTCAAAGAAATAAAAACCCAACCACGTCTCACAGCCGAGTCGCTACCCCAACCCCAACCTCGGACAAGGCACGGGGGGAAAGGGCTTAATAAAATCGCTTAAAATCGCAATTTAAATAAAATCGCGATTTGAATGAAATCGCCATTTAAATGAAATCACAAACTCGAGCGTGTTACGTGGCTGTCGGAGTGGGAATAAAAGGAGCGATTTGGGAGTCGCAGCTTTCAAACGCCCCGCGGGTGACACGGGGAAAGTCTCCTTCTCTCTTAGAAAGCGTTTTCCCTCCCTGCACCGACCAGCGACGCTAAACCTGCCCCTGGCAGCCCTCCCCGGTGCAGAGCATCTCCCCCTGCCCATCCTGCTGCGCTCCGGGGAAGTGCCAATGGCATTTCGGGGAGAGTTTTCCCACTCTCCGGGGGATGATCAGCCCCTGGGCAGAGCCCCGGCCGCGCTACCTGTAACTCTTCCAGAAGGGTCATTTTGTAACCCCCATTCCGGTTCATCCTCACGTCGGTCACCGGCCTTGGGGAAAACTGAACCTCCAGATCAATCCCGGGACACCGGGGTAGACCTCACCGAGAGGAGCTCAGTGGCACCCAGTGTGCACCAACTCCAGAGACACAAAAAGTGACCATTTATGACATCAGGATCTACCGGATGCAGATCCAGGCAGTTATTTAAAGCCACGCACCCCAAAACTCTTCCCGCTTGCAAAACTTAGCGGATGGGGAGAAGCCAGCTCTGCTCTGAGCAAAAACTATCCGGAAGAGAGAAATGGGGTCTAAACGCCGCACCCTGCCGGGGAGAAAGGCGTAAGCAGCGTTTTGCTCTATTTGAAAGCACAAGCTGCCAAAAGACAAGTGAGGTGCAAACCGTTGTGAAAATACACATTACGGGGCGGCTCCGACTTTCATCAACATTGCCTGGAAAATATCAGGGCGTTTCAGGAAGGTCTCGCTTTGGCACGGCCTCCATCCCTTTGGTGCTTCAACAAACCCTCGTTAGCCAGACCAAGTCCTAGCACGGTACGGAAACGTCCAGAGAAGCGACATTTTTTACTCTCCTCGCTTCCTCCAGCTATCTCCAGCTCTACTTTAGTTTCCCAGCTGAGCTAATCCGTCATTTCCATGCTGCAAATTCATTTGCTCTAGTCAACTTCCTCCCCGGCACCGCTCGGCACAAAGGTGAACTGCCCGGCTTGCCCTGAAAGGTGACACGGCGTGTAAAATAACATGGCGAAGGAAGGTGACACCGAGGTCTAAGCACTTAAAATCCCAGCGTGATCCAAGCTCGGATCCCCGCTGCTTGTTTGTTATTTAGTATTAAAGCTTCAGGAGCAAACATAGGAGGAAACGGGACAAGTGGGCACCTCCGGGTCCGCGGCAAGATGCTCCGAGCATCCCATCGCCCTTCCCCGGCCATTGCAGCATCCCCAAAATCGCGGCAAGCCTTGCACGGAGAGGCCACCGAAGGAAACGGCCCCACTCAGAACTCACTCGGTCCCGCTTAAGCCACTCGGATGGACTCGGAGTGGTTATTTCATTGAGGAAATTGCTGGAGGAGTTCAGGATTTCATAGGCTGCGGGATTTGTGGACCCGTGGGCTTGGGATGGGATGGAGCAGGAAGGAGAGAGGCCTCCGGAAAGCAGGTTATCCCATCCCAGGTTGTGTACCAGCACTCGCAGATGCTTTGCCTTCCCTCTCTGTCCTTCTCCACTGCCGACAGGCACCTGCAAAACATCAAATCGTCAAAACCGGGCTGGGAAAGGGGACGCCGAGCTTTGCATCGCTCACTTTTGAGTTTTGGAGCAGCCAGACTTCTTCCACTTCACTGTGTCCTAAGCACAAAGCTCCGGCTGGCTGCTTCGCAGCTTGTTTTGCTGGGAGGCTGAAAGTCATTACTGCTTGTAAAAATGAAATCAGGAGTCACTGGAGCAAAGGAGGAAGGTCCGGCTTCTCGGGGAACAGTTGTCTTTGCAGAAGGCAAGTGCCTTTTCCTCCCTTCTTTACTACCAATCTCTGAAGAAATTAAACCAGAGAAATGAAAGTGCTTGCTGATAGGCAACCAAAAGTCTGATTTTCAGCAACTACAGGGTGGGGGCTGGCATTTTACTCCCCCGAACCCCTAAGGCATCCAGCAAAGAGAAGAAATGTAACACTCTCATTAATAACTCTTCTGAAGGTGCTTGTCTGAGCAACTAACGGTCGGGAAAGCTCTCCAGCACTCTGGTGATAAGCTCAAGATAGAAATATTGCTCCTCGCTAGAAAAGGGGAGGTTTGTGATAAAGTTTATTGCAATGAATTGTACCTTTACACTACACAAACCCGTTCTTGCGGCTGTGTGCCTGCACCGAAGCAAGGGTAGACGTGCCGAGAGGTAACTGTGAGGATGCAATTTTCACACGCACCCATCAAAATGCTGCCAAGACGCCTGCGAAGGAGGTTGTCTGATGCTGGATCTGTCCCGTGCCACACTGCCAGCGCTCCCGCAGGGGCTGGGGAGGTCAATGCAAGCAAATAGTATGGGATAGGATATTGCATATAGTTGATGTCAGGAGCAACCCTGGCCAGGCTTGGCAGACCCCCCTGAAACCAAAAATTATTTTTAGCTATTATTATTATTATTATTATTATTATTATCATCGCTTTTCTGGAGGATGCTCCACACAGTAAAGTACTTTACAGGACACAACCCCTGTTCCGGGCACCTCCTGCAGGGAGGAACCAGGATGCCACCATGTGCATTGAACCACGTTTGCTTCCCCCATCCTTCTCTCCCGAGCAGAGGGCAGTCGAACGAATCCCAAAGCGCCCAAAGCTTCACGGCCAACCTCAAGCGGCACTCGGAAGGCACCTTCACCTGTGCTACGGATTTACGCACGCCGGCCACCCTCACAGGGTCCGACCCTGGGATCCCACTGAGAATGCAAAGGCCGAGTGAAGGTTTCCAATTCCTCTTTGATTAGTTCTCAGGTGCCAGCTCGAGCTGGATGCTTCCGGAGAGGGATCCCTCCCCCCGATCGCACCCCGCAGTTATACCCGAACCACCCCTATCACCCGATCCCCAAGTCCAATCACTTCATTCACCCAGACGCACCTCACGGTCACTTTGATTCCATCCACCTCCTCGGGCTCTTCCCCGGCCTCTCCCTCCACTTTCTCCAAACCCTTCCCTCAGCACAGCCCCAAACACACTTACTTCCTCCTTCCTCTGAGGTCTCTTTGCCTTAACCCTTTCCTCATCTCCATCACTGCATACAAACGTAGCCAAACACACTACCTCCTCCACTGACTTCCCCGGCCAGGCGGGGACATGCTTAGAAAACTGTTTTTTCATAGCCGGAGCTGTTTGCTCCAAAACAGTACAGACCATTACAGGTCCATTCGCTTCCGACACTCCCTTATTTCAGACCAATTGGCAGGTTTTTGTCCTGCCAAACGTACAGCCTCTTCTTCGAAGCCTTGTCTGGCTAACTGCAATCGTCTGTCATCTGCCTCTCCACTAGGATTCCACCCGGGATCCACCGTCGGCCCGGCTCTCCGGGCAGCTGCATCTCCCCCTTGCTCTGCCCAGCGACGGTTCGCATCAAGAATTGCCTGCTTTTCCTCTGGGCTGTGTCGCGCGCGGAGGCTCACGTAGTCAAATTAGGCAGGTGACAGATTCAGAAAGAAACCTCATTTTAACCCAAAGCCTGGGGCAGAAAACTAACTGGAAATGAGGCGTCAACGCTCCGACAACACCAGTAAAGCACAGGTTCAGGAGGGCGGAGGAGGGATTAACACTGCACAGCCGGCTTTAGAAGTGAGGATCCAAACTGTGCACAGTCACTCACCTGGAAGATGAGGGCTCTCAACCGCGAGGACTTTCCTCGGGCGGCGTCCCGAGCCCAGGGGAGAGTCCCCGACTGCAGACCCGCTGCTCCCAGGAGGAGGACCGGCTCCCCTTGCCCTCCGGCGGGGCTCCATTTCTACCCTAGTCGAACCTCATCTCTGGTCAGTTCGAATTGCCTGAGGGCCTTCACTTTCTTACTCCTCGCCCGAGGTGTACACGGGACCATAAGGACTGGCCCAAGGTGGCTCCGCCACGGTCAGCACTCCCCACCTGACAGGCGCGAAAAGCAAGGGCGCAGCGGTCCTAATGCCCCCGGTCGCTCTCAGGGCGGGGGCACCTGCCGCAGACAGAGAAGGACTAGTTTTCCAAAAAAACAACCTCCCAAAAAGCAGGGAGGAGGAACTGCTCGCTCCGGATGGGGCAATTTCTGTCTGGTGCCGGCACCTTCACCCCCCAGTCCCATTTCTGAACTCCCTGCACACCCCCGGGTCTGGCAGAGGTGACATGTGTGACACTGCTGTCCCCTCCCTCCTGCCACACAGAGCTCATTGCACTTACTTGCAGAGAAAAATAAAAAAGAGAAAAATATTAAAAGGATATAATTAAAATCTTTTAAATCTAAAAATAAATTCAAAATACATTCTGAATAAAAATTTAAAAATTAATAAATAATCAAAACCCCCAACCCACTAACTTCAAATCTTTCCCCAGTCAGCTGGTTCCTGACCCAAAGCCCCAGGGAGATGGATTTCCCCCATCACCTCCAAAACCCCCCTGAAAAAGCTCCAAAGACGCCTCCGACTCCTCTCCACCCTTCAAAAGACACGGGAGCGGCACAGCGAGACAAACGAGACTTTTATTGTATTGTTTTCCCATTACCTTCAATGGGCAACAAGAGAAAAATCAAAGACAGACACGGCTCTGGCAGGGGGAACCCCCAGACGGGACCCACGAGACGGCGACACGCATTTATGTTACCTGCGTTTCACAGAATGAACCCGCAATAAATCAAGTTTAAGAAAAAAAACAAAAATCCCAAACACACAAAGATTCAGAGTGATAAATAACACAGATCTGCTTGATGGATTTTCCCCTCCCCCTCGGTTTTATTTGCAACACGGAGCGTTTCCAAACTAGATCATCTCTTACAATAAGAGAAATATATTTCAGCATCTCCAAAACAAAAATAATTCCTGTATTTCTACAGGTAGCACGCTGGGGGAAAAATAAAATAGCAAAAAAAGATGTGCCAGCACCTTATTTATTACCTTTTCACATCTCTTTTTCCCCCCCCTTAGGGATTCCATGCGCTTCCTTTTAGGAAACTTTTTCAAGGGGCCCACGGGAGATTCGCGGAGCTGCTGGGGGAAAAATAAAAGAGCAAAAAAAGATGTGCCAGCACCTTATTTATTACCTTTTCACATCTCTTTTTCCCCCCCCTTAGGGATTCCATGCGCTTCCTTTTAGGAAACTTTTTCAAGGGGCCCACGGGAGATTCGCGGAGCTGTTTTAAGGCACCAAAGATGAGGAAAACGCCCAGCACCCATCCCGCATTGATGGGAAGGGGCTTGGCTGCCAACTAAAGCATCGCCGGTCACTTCAAGGGGGGGGGTTCAGTCCTAAAGCGACTCCAGGAACACCTTTGAGAGGGTTTGTACCCCCCCGTATCATTTTCCTCTGCACAAGGAAATATTAAATCCTCCCAAAATAAGGAGCCGTCCAGGGGTTTCTGGTGTCTAAAGGGGGCAGGCAGACGTAGCGCCGGGACTCACAGCCAGCCCAGGGGCTTACAACTACCTTTCAGATGGCCCCGAGTCACGTCATGAAGCAAGACCTCAGCTTTCGTTTAATTCAAAAAATTAAAATAAAGAAAGAACAAATGCTAGCCCTGTAAACAGCAAAAGCAAAGCTTCAAATGGAGAAGACGGCTGCGCTCGGGCACATCGAGGAAGCCTGCTTTACTTTTTCAATAAGCAACTGCCAAGGCAGCTGCCAACGTTTTGCAGCCCCCTGAGGCCAGGGGAGACGCAGACGCCCGCAGAGCTGGACCCAGCCCGCTCCTCATTAAAACCGGCATCGTTTCCCTTCCGGGGGGGGGTTCGTTCGTTCTTTCTTTCTTTCTTTCTAAGCTGGAGAGATGCCAGGCACATGCTGAAAACAATCCCAGCCCCTGGCCCGGGACCCTACCAGGAGGGAGTGGAGTTCAGCCCGGCTCTCTCCTCTTAAAGAGAGGAAAATCAAAAGGGAAAAACAAAAATCTCCTCTAGTAGAAGCCCAGTAAGTCCCTTTTAGGGGCAGGGCAGCCACAGGACTGCTACCACAACCACCCAGCGCCGCACCCACTGCGGTTCACGGGCTTAATGCCTATACCTCCACGGTAATTAAAGTTTATTTTCCAAATGGTGGAGAGATCAGGGATCTCCTCCACCGGGACCTTGTCTCTCTGGGGAGGGAGAGACAGCAAAAGAAAAAAAAAAAAGATGTAAACCGGAGCGCAGGCAGCAAGTGCTTTTCCTTCGCCTTAGCCCAACTGCTCGGACGCTCTTTACGCTGCCCCGCCATGGAGAGCATCCCTCTCGCACCAGTGAGAGACCTAAGAGTGAATTAAAGGCAGGACCCCAAAGTGATGTAAGTTTGCAGGAGGCTGTCATTGATTCATGTGCAATATTTTGCCCAATGCTTTTGTTAAGCATTCAAGTGACTGTTTAACGTAGGATCTAAGAAAACTGTGACACAATAACCTCTTTTGCTAAGTGAAGTCTCTGTCAAGCGAAACCTCAAAGAATGGATAGTGGCGATCCAAGCCTGAAATAACCAATTTGCTGCAGGAACCGAGCAGCAGCGGTTGAAGCATGAAGCTAAAGGTGAAGAAGAGGCAATTGCGGCAGGGGGAGATCACGACCACCGACTCACGGCCCACCGACCCAAGAAACCCTCCGACCCAAATGCGGAGAGACACTGAGCATGCAAACGAATTAGCATAAGAGGCGAGAAGACCATTTGACAGAGACTATAACTAGCGAAAGGTTTTGATAATCGGAGAGCTAGTCTTTTGTGGGCTACCACCTAGCTCCCTACTTTGCGCAAACTAGAATAAAGAAATGGAAATACCTCGTCGCGGTGTGTGAATTGGCATTGCGCACCGGGCAACGAGCCCGCATTTGGGACAACAAAACCAGACCAAGAACCCGGTCGTGATGAAGAAGGAAGTGGAGAATGCGTCAAATAGAACAGAAAACGGTTTTGTACATTATAGAATCATAGAATAGTTTGGGTTGGAAGGGACCTCTAAAGGTCATCCAGTCCAACCCCCCTGCCGTGGGCAGGGACATCTTCAACTAGACCGGGTTGCTGAGTTTTTACTGGGGAAAAAAGAGAAAGGAGAGGAGGAATTAGATATTAAAAAGATAGCACTGAATGATAAAGCGGTAGCAGTCCCTCTACCACTACAAAACCGCACCACCACACACACGTACACACGGAGGCTTACCACCACCCAACTCCCATGGACTGTGATGTGCGCCTCAGTTTGCTGCTCTAGAGATACTGAATGCCTGAAGCACACCAAGGATAACTGAAAACATCTGCATGGCTTTAATGGGAATCCGCCAGTTGGAAAAAATAACAAACAACAGTTTCTCCCCGTGTCTGCATTGGCACATCCCTGAGTCACGTTCTCACTCCTCTCCTTCAAAGCCAAGAGTCCTAAACGTGAAAACTGGGCGGGGGAAGAAAGAGAAAAAGAGGGAGAGCATCATCAGTGGAAGACCTGCCGGCTGCTGCTGATTCGGCCCCGTTCGTGGGACCACCCCGGCAGAGAGGAGCTGGTTTGCATGCCTTGCCGGCCAAAGCACGCTTGCAGAGGAGCACGGTCACATTCACGTGCAATCCTTTACCTCTTTCCTCCCCGGATTCAGACCGTTTCCGTGTTCATAGGGAGAGCCTGCCAGACGGTCGTTCTCGACATTTCATCCGAGAGATTAATCTCGAAAGGACCAGCCCTGCAGGAAATATTTTACATAGCAACCCGTGATTATGGGAACTGATGCCAGCGAGTGCATCAGCATCAGCAAGAGGAACAGGGGGACCCGCAGAATCAGAGCTCGGCATAAGCACGGGAGGTTTTGCTGGATGAGGAGTTTTGGGAGGCAAGCCTGAGAGCTGCAGAGCAACAGCTCCGCGCAAAGGCTCTTGCTGGTGTTCAGCCCTGCAGCGGGCTCCTGAGCCACTGCTGCTACAGATCATGCCCGCAACTCCTCATTTTGAAGTGTGAGGGTCTCCAGCTACCCTAAAGTCACTGACGACGCAAGTTTTGGGGGTCAATCGTGAGCTGCGCAGCCACTCTGCTTGCGGCCAGAGCCCCGCGATCACCTCCTGCAGCCCTGCCCGTATATTTGACTTTCCCCACCAACCTGACTGCTGGTTTCTATGGGATGCTCAATAAAGATGCAGGTGGAGAAAATTGTGCCAAACACCTTCAAACTCATCTTGCCCGGGGTCCTGGTGCTTGGTGGGGCTTTACCTGTCACGGTGTTGCCTTGGGATATCCAAGTCGCTGGTCTTCCCCAGCTGCAGCTGAACGGAATTTGCAGCAGCAGCTCCCATCACCTCTTGGGACTCCTGACGTAAAAAGGGGACAAATCAAGCTCTCTGCCTTTGGGCAAAGTGGAGATAAACTAAACGCCCCGTAAAAACATATTAGAATCGATTTCTATGCAGCTCTGATCTTCCCCCAACACCTGAAGACAAGCTGTGATAGGAACAGGCAATCTCACAGCCCGAGGCAGAGGGCCAGCCCCGAGCACCCAGCAAGCTTTACCTCTTCTTCTTCGCCTTCATTTTTGGCATCGTCCAACTTCTGCTGCTGCTTGCTTTCTGGCATGAGGTCATCCAGAAAGCTGAGCTCTCGCTTTGAGAAGCAGAAATCCATCACTTTCCGCACAAAAACGAGAGCCAGAACCTTCAGGAATAAGAGGGAAGATGCGGTGAGGCCAGAGATGATGCTCCATCTCCCTCCAGCGCTGCAAACATCCCGCTGCCAAGCAGCACCGGCTCTTACCATCAGGGGAAAGATGATGGCAGCACGGGACACCTTGATGGCCCAGAGCAGGACGAGGCAGATCAGCTGGATCATGGTGAAGAAATGCACCTTTCGCAAGGGGACGTGCCGCAGGTAGATGAAATCCGGCTGGTGTTTCGCCGGCATCCAAAACAGCTTCAAGCGATCGAAGAACTGCAAAACAAAAAAGTGGAAAAGTTGCCACCTTGGCACTGCGGAAAGTTTCTGGCCCTCTTGAGGCGTGGAGGGAGTTTTCAGGATCTCGCCTGCAATGAGAAATCGTGGCTCCCACTATCTTCCTCCTGGGAGCAGCACCCGTCTTCCCTCCGCTCCACCTATCAGCCAGCTGGCCCATGAGAGCTGCCCACCAAACTCCAGTTATTCCACATGATTCTATTATTGGCATTTCTCGGCCCTCTGAATCCCCCAGCAAGGATTTCCACCAGTGGCAGAAACTGCCTTCCCTTTGCACGGAATTCCCCCACTTGCACGTAACCAAACACTGACCTGCCCTAAGCCGTGAAACAGAGCGCGCTGAACTTGCCTGGTCCTCCCAGCCCTACACACCTCCTGTGCCTCCACCAAGCTTTTTCTTACGCTAAATATGTTCATTGCTTGCTTTCGGAGAGGTTTGTCCCCGCTCCCACTGCTGTTTCCCTGCTCCTACGCAGATGAAATACCAGGGAGCAGACATGCTGCACGCTGTGAAAAAGTCCCTACCTGAATTCCTCGGAGCGACGACACACCCATGTAGAGAAAGACCCCGTAAAGCACAGGCATGGGTATAAACTGGAAGAAAAGAAAAAAAAAAAAAAAAAGAAGGCCACAATTTCTTTTTTTAAATTGCATTTTCAGTATTACCACTCTCCTCTACAGGCACTGCCTAAACTTGCCTAAAGCCTTCCACAGTTTCCACAGGGTTAGAGATGTGCCGGATTTTAACCGGCAGAGATTTTGTGCGTGCCAGCGAGCTAATGCTCTGCTTTCGGCTGAACTTTTGAGATACGTTTTGTCAGAAGAATGCCATTTTCCAGAAAGGCTGGGGGAAAACAGGTGATTTCACCCATGCTACCATATGCCGCGTTCCGTGACGGTAGAAAAACATTTCTACATCTTCCGGCGGCAACACGCCAAAGCGACGTGCCTCCTTTTAGCCTAGAGAGGAGATTACCTTGTGGGAGGAACAGGCAAGGAAGCCCGTGGGGATGATGTCAGTGTGTTTAGCTACTGGGAAGGGCTGTTCGGAGGCATTTGCGGGGGCAAACGGCAACCAATAAAGTGCTGCCTGTTTGAAAGAGAGCAGACGTACTGGTCTGAAGAGGCTGCATTGTAACCCGTACACACGGGTGGGCCTGAAAGACACCTGAAAACTAAAGCAGTTGTCTTGCTCGCTTGCCTCGAGCGCACCAAACTGGGGTCTGAAGGGCTGGAAAGCATCACCGAGGCTGCTTCCCACCGTGGGTCAAGCCCCAAGGTTTGGGATCACCTCCTCCTCCGCTCCACAACTACTCAGGCCTGGAGAGAGGGGACTATTTTTGTATAACCTCCAAAGAAGCTTGTGGCTGTTGGGCGTTCCGCATTTTCCTCTTACCTTTAACACAGAAGTGAAGAAGACAGAGCAGCCCATGAGCACAAAGATCATCAAGCCAGTGACTCTCTGCTCTCGTATCCCCAAAAACTTGGGTTGTTCTCCTGGAGCCGAGCACTCAGACTCCACTTTGAGGCTATTCACGTGGCTGATGGACAGGACGGTCGCAGCCACAAACCAGGGCAGCCCCATCACAGAGCACACCCCGAGCATCACAGCCACCACAAAGAGGTCCAGGTGGTACCCGCATCCTTTCTGCAGGCAGCAAAACAAGAAACAGAGCATCCCACAGCACAAGAGCCAGGACCACGTCGCAAGCCAGACTCAAACCCTACTCGAGCTCGAGTCAACTTCTTGAAAATTCAAAACAAGACTTGGAGACAAATAAGGAGGTATCCAGGCTTTGCGCAAGCACCTTGCGTGAAAATCTGGCCGGAGTTCAGACAAAGTGGATTTGGAGCGTTTGTGTGGTATCTACTTCCCCCCCAAAAAAGACCCCAACCAAATTCACATTTTTTTCATTCATTCAGAAAGAAATTTCCACCACTGGCAAGCAAGCTGTGTTCTGTGCAAGTAAGAGTTATCCCTGGCAGCTCATCAAACTGAGTCGTTCCCCCAGCTGCTGCTGACATTTTAAAACAAAAACGCTCTTCTCTATTGCTCCAAGATGAATTTGCTGCTCGGGAAGATTGCTCATCTGAACTCCCCTGTCGTTTGCTCCCTGTGGCATCATCAGTCCAGGAGAGCATCCTGCCACGCAGCCTGACGTTGTCCCAAACCACTGCCTTCACAAAGCTTTTGGAATAGGAGCTTCTCCCCAGACCTGCAGCCCCGAGCGGGTTGGGGACGGGGTCGTCTCTTGCAGCCCCTTACCTTCAGCCTGTGCTCCTTCCTGTTCACAATAACGGCAGAGATCTGCTGGTCCATGAATACCAAGATGGTGCAGAGCAGAGCTGGGATGAGCGCAGCCAACACCGTCCACCAAGGGTTGGCTCCTAGGGGGTTGATGAACCACCCGCGGTCGTCTCTGGTAGGCTGCAACAAAGCACACACACCAGCATCATCTCCCAGACCAGCCACCCCACTGGCTTTGGTTTTCCCCTCCACCCCTGGCTCAGAGCATCTCCCAGCCCTGGCTTCATGTCACCCTCTCCCATGGGGGTCAGCACTGCCAGCGGCCTCTTCGCAAGCACCTACAGACACTTCTCCTGTAGCTGCCTAGTTTTGGGGCTGTCGCCCTGTTTCCAGAAGGAAACAATGCACTTGGAGGCGCAAGAGGAGATGGTCACACCACCAGCATCTCCCCCAGACTCGGCCCTGTCCTGCCCCGGCCTCGCCTTGTGGCATCCCCAAGGGCTGAAACCAGCTCCATGCCAAAACACCCCATTACCTTGAACTTATCGGGGACGTGGAGCTTCGGTGAGGGGATCCCAACCATGAAGTCGATGAGCACCATGACGACGATGCTGAGGAAAACGGCAAAGCCGCTTACTGTGGACCGTACCTGGGGCGAGAAACCAGAGCTGAAAGGGGCATCGCAGACGGCGCCATAACGTGGCATGGGGAAGTTAGGGACACCAACAACATTAAGGCTGGTTAACAACATCCCACCGCTCTGAGGACGTGCAGCCAAACCCCTTGGTTAGATACTCTTGCTGTGTTTGTCCCCATGAGATCGGGTGTCAGACAATGAAAAGAGGTTAATTAGGTGGAAAAGGGTTGTTTTAACTCAAACCTTAAAAACATCTTGGAAAAATAAGGAAGCAGATGTCTGCCACTACAGCCACGCTCACAGCTACAATGGGAAGAAGGCACTGAGGCATCATTTGCTCCTCAAAAGGAAGAAACAGTGTCTTTTTCCGCGGCAGCTCCTCATTTCAAGCAACTTTCCCCTTGAGCACACAACGCACAGAAGGTGAAGAAAAAAAAGCAGCTTTGGAAGAGCCGATCTCCCACCGCCTGAGCACAAAATCGCCCTGGGGCAGGTCGCGAGGCAGGTGGGAAATGCTACCATCGTTTTGCACTCCTGCAAATGAGCGAGGGACATCCAAGCTGGTGGAGAGCTTGGCCTTCAAGGTCAGCGTTTCCCAGCTTGACCAAGGGGTGGCAAATACTGCTTAGTGCTCCAGGAAAGCCACTGTGGGAAATGAGTGGGGAGACTGCTGCTGGCCACCATCTTCTACCTACTCTGGTTGGGAAGTAACGGCTGGTTTTAAACTTCTTCAGTAAGCTCGACAGGACAAAGGTGGAGAAGAAGAGGATGCAGCACCAGAAGAGGACATTAGGCGTGTAGGGGCCATTGCGTCCACAGGCAGGTCCTTGAAACTCTCCATGCAAGTCCCGACATTCCTGGAGAAACAGAGCATCAGGACACAGAGGCAGGGCACGTGCGGCAAGGAAACCTCAGATAACTCAGGGGGTTTTGAGGACCTTGGTCCAAGATCCGTGACCTTGTAACTGCTGCTGCCGATGGAGATTTCTATGTAAGGAGCAGGAGCAGCAGCAGCAGCAGCTGAACAAGGGACACATCGAACTACACAGAGGAGAGCGGAGAGGAGATGTGACGGGACACCATACCACAGACCCCCGGCACATCCTCCGCTTGAATGGCAGGTAACCATGGCTGAAGAAGACGCCAGAGGGGAAGGAAAGGCTGGAAATTCTTGGGGATAGAGACAGAGGGAACGGGGACGGAGGGCTAAGGCAACCGTGACAGGAAAGGAGAAGAGACAAACCGTCCCTTCCCAGGGGAGGCCTCACAGAGGGGACGTGGCCAAGAGGGGATGACGATGTCCAGAAGAGCCTCCCATGCTATGCCTGGGGCTCTGCTCCCAGCAACAACAGCCCGAGAGGCTGCTCAGACAGGCAAATTTATGCACGTAGCCACAGACATTGGATTTCAGCAATGCCTTTTCAGAGCAGCACTAGCACAGTTTCAAGCCCATCACCACCTGAAGGGCTCCGAGTTTTGCACCACGCAAATGCCCCTGGACCCCGTGGCCACAGCGCGAGGAAGCAGTGGCTCGGGGCACTTACAGTCACCGTGAGGTTTTCCCAGGCGATGCCAGACACGTTGATCTTGTTGCTCTCCCAGAAACGCAGGGTTTCGTTGCTGGGATGGGTCGGTGCCTCACACTTACAGCTGCGAGGAGAGAAGCCGAGACAGGCGTAAGGGAAAGGCGATGGAGGCGCAGCCCTGAGCTCCTGCCAAGGGGCAGCGGCGTTTTAGGAGGGAAAAAACCCACGAGTAGATGGTGAGGAAGTCGAGCTTGCTGTGCATGTGCACAGGGTAGGTCTCTCGCAGGTGACTCAGCTTCTCTAGAGCCTCGTAGATGAAGATGAGGCAGATGAGGGAGGCAAAGGCTTCTTCCGTGAAGCGGGTGATGTAGCACACCAAAGAGCTGGCGTCGGTGGCCACCAGCACGATGCAGAAGAAGGCGGTCCACAGCCCGATGCACGCCCGCAGAGAGAGGTAGGAGAGCGTGTACTCCCTGCAAAACCAAAACAAAACGCAAGGCCAGCAAGAGGCTCCAAGCCATGCCTGCCTTCGGGGAAAATCGGGAGCAATGTAGGAGCCTGTCAAGGCTGCGGATGATAAATGCAGTTTCCACAGACTACTCCAGACAGCCTTGGGGCTGTGGTGCAGGGTGTGGACCCACAGGAGGAGAGGCCAATTATCTAATTGTCACTAGTTGGCAATTGTCTGGTGTTAACACCTTGGAGGCTAATTGAGGTCAGGTCCCTGTTGTGGAAGCTGGTGCTCTCCCACATCACCCTGAGGCCCTTTCAACACCAAAACCAGCTGGTTTTGCACCCAGTCACCTGCTGCCAGCCAGTTGGGGCTTAATAAGAAATTTCATTGCAGGAAGGATCAAAGTCATCACAACAGAAGGACTGTCACGGAAAACACCCATTTCACATGGAAAGCTCCTACGTTTTCAATCGAGTCATCACAACTCAAAATATTCCAGCAGAAAACTACCTGGATATTTGGGCAAAATATATTTCCACTTCCAGCAAAAAATCAGGCTGAAAAGTGCCTGGGTTTGTACCCAGAGGGAAGCAAATCTTCCCTCATTCCTAAACCAGAGTGATTTGTCTCATCTTCCTTCTGCAACCCATCTTGGGCATCCACATCCTTGTGGGCTCTCCTCCTCCCGCTGCTTCACTTTCACCCGAAAAACCCCAGACCACCCCATCCAGCCTTCAGAGACCGAGGGCTCTTGCACCACCACGGACTAAAGCAGCAGTGTGCCATGTCTGTGACACAGAAGACAAACTAAATCTAACAACTAACACTGAGAAAAAGAAAAGAAAAACATCTTTTCTCCATGACTGCTGCCTGCTGAAGCCTCGCAGCACTCGGCCAAAGCAGCCAGCCTTACTTGCAGAATTTGTAGAGGATCTTCTCAAACACGAGGACGGGTCCCGTGCTGCCGAGGATGGTGAGAGGCTGGCCAGCAAAGAGGGAATACACCACGCCGGTCATGGACGCGCCCAGCAGCGACTCCATGGCACTCTGTCCGGGCAAGAGAGGCAGCAGTGAGTAAATAAATCGTTAGGGGCGGGGGGGGGGGGGGAACCAACAAAGCAAATTCACTGCAGCAAGGACTTTTGCATGAGTGTTATCCTCCCCCATGCCACCCAACAGAGAGAGCTGCTCACTATGTGGCCATTGGTCGCCTCCCCCAGCAGGCCCCCAAAGGTAATGACAGGGGACATGCAGGCACAGTAGAGGAAGAGGAAGGACGCCAGACACTGCAGGCTCAGACCATCCCGAAAGTCGCTCCAGAACCACGGGGCTTTTCGCTTCACATCCAGGACCAAACCTCCAAAGAGCCTGGAGGAAGGAAAAAATAGACACTGTTCTCCTGGAAGAAGGGCAATCACCAGCACAGAGTAACTTGCATTGCTAAACAGAAGCAGTCTCCTTCTCCCATTTTATACCCAGTAGAAGCAGAGGCACACAAAAGAACCCGCCCACAACCACAACCACAACAGACCTAACCTGAGAGCCCATCCCCTCTTCTTGCAACAGTCCCTGGCTTTGAGAAGCAGCAGAGCTCTACCTGGAGGTATTGACACATCTGCTTCCACCCCAAATCAAGAAAACCTGTGTGCAGTGATGCTGTGGCTGAGCCCAGCTGCCCAGATCTCCCACCTGCCCAGCCCAGGGGACCAAGCTGGTAACGTGGAGCCCCTTCACTGAACCAACTAACCCCCAAAACCTGCTAGAAGGGAGGGGCGTGCTCAGGTTTTAGAGGCAAACAGAAAAAAAAACACCAAACTATTCAAGCTCACACCTTCCTGTCCGCTCCAGTTCAGGACCACTGTGTTTCTCCGCCTTGCTCTGAGAAGCACTGTCATCGAGAGCTCCTGGCACCTTCCTTTTTTCCTGTTACAATGGAAATAAGAGCAAGATACGTATTTGAACCACTGGCTTGTTTTGCTGCCGGTCTGGGTAGGTGACTGTGTCAAACTGGGACCTTGTGAACCTGGGCCCCTGAACAGCATCCCCAGCCGTGCTGCCATCCTGCCCGTCCCCCTCGCGCCTCCCTCCTCCTCCGCAGCACCCACCTGCGAAGGGACGTTTTTCGGGGGCTCGATTCGGATCGAGGGATCCCACTCTCCTGGCGGCAAGACCGTGACCTCATCCAGGAACTCCTCGATGCCGGCCACGAGGTCAGCCCGGTTCTTGGCTTTATAGGCAACGTCACGGAAAACCTGCCGATAGGAGACAACCCGGTGAGAGGACAACCCATCGCGGATGTCCTCAGCAGGGCAATAAGCCCTTGGCTAAAGGGGGCAAGATAGTTTTCCCCACAGGTCCTGTTGGAAAGGGCAGGGAATGTTCCCCCAAAAGGAACATCTGCGCATGGTGGTATTTGTAATCATCTCCACGAGGCTCCCGTCCCCCACGGCACACCACAGCCTTTTGCTGAAAGAGGAGAAGTTGGACCGGCCCTGGCAATGCCACCACTGGGGACAGCGTGCTGGGCACCCGGGGAGAAGGATGAGGTGCAGGATGCACCCCGGGTGGGATTTCAGCCTCCGGGATGGGGGGTGATGCAACTCCGCAGGTTTGCTTTGGGGTGCAAACCAAGGGTGGGCTATTTGGAGAGCTGCGGGCAGCTGGCACAGCAAAGCCTCTTCCTCACTACTACAGAGACAGGGAGAGGTGAAGAAAGCCAAAAAGGACCCGGAGATCTCGCTTAGCTCGTCGCACCTCATCCGTCATGAGAGTAGCCATGGACCTGCCGATCTCATGGTACTGGTGGGCTTTTCCTTCCGGTCCAAGCAAAACAAACAGGAACCTGGGCAAGGAAAACACAGTGAGAGAGAAGAACGTGCCCTTGCTCAAAGAGCACCCAAGGAAATCCCTGGGAGCTCCCAGCCCAGAGCGCGGCTCGAGAGGGGACACGTAGGCTCACCGACTCCGGTGATGAATTTGACATTCATCAGAACCGATCGCAAATCTAGTTTTTGGGCCAACTTTCCGTACAGTTGGCCAGTGGGTTTAAAAGCTACAGCAGGGAAGGGAGAAACGAAGGCAAGGAGATGTGGGTGCGAGAAACGTGCTTGCTCCCACTGGCCTTGTTCCCTTGGGACGCCAAACCGATGCATGCAATTCGATGTTTTCTTGGGGGTTTTGGTTTTTTTTTTTCCAGTCAAAACTTTGTGCTCCTCATTCGGACCTGGTTGGGATGGGAACTTCCGTCATGCCCGAGAGGAGGACAGCCGGGGTCAGGCGGACAAATGCCACGATGGGCTGGCGAAGGAAATCCAGCCCTCCTACGAGCACGTTGGACGCTTCAGCCCCTCTGGGAATTTTCTTCATGAAGTGCAGCTCCGCCTGGGCACGACAAGCGATTTTCAGGCAGTTACCCCAAAAGCAAAGCCCACAGCACTCTGCAGCACACTCTGCAGCCAAGGTTGCAAGAGCAAATCTGGCCCTAAAGGCGTAAGAAAGCCACGAGTGTCTCACCTTGCTGAAATCCATTGCGCTGGCCTCATGGCTCACCCCATTTTTAGCTTCTGCAGTGGTGGGAGAAGGATGAGGGGTGAGTGTTTGGGCTGGTGGGACAAAGAAAGACACTCAGGAGGAGGGACAAAGAGCAATTGGGACGCTTCTCCTTTGCCAGGGCAAGTCTAAAGGGGCCAAAGCCCTGCAGAAACCTTCACCTGCTGCCAAAAGCCCTGCAGAAACCCTCACCTGCTGCCAAAGCCTGGCAGAAACCCTCACCTGCTGCCATAGCCTGGCAGAAACCCTCACCTGCTGCCAAAGCCCTGCAGGAACCCTCACCTGGCTTGTCGAGGACGTGCGGGTCTGACTGCTTCTCCCTCACATCTGCAAACGAGCAGGCGATGGGGAGAAGGTTGTTTCTTTTCTTCTCGTTCTGATGGTGGTGCTGCTTCAAAAGGACTTGTCGAACTTTGGCCCGCACGCGCTCGTCAAACTCCGCGGACTGTTCTTGCTGGCCCAGGATCCTATCTGGGGATGGCAAAGGGAAATGAAGCCGTCAGAGCAGAAACGCCCCCAAGTCCTGGCCCTCGAAGCCCCCGGGGAAGGCTGTGCCACGCGGGACAGCCTAACGCGGGCTCCGCCTTGCTTCGCAAGACATTTTCATACAGTTCAGCGGTTGCAGCAAAAGCAAGAATTGTCCTTTGCTAAGAAACATCATCAAAGTGCGTATTCACCACGCCGCTAAGAGAGTTCTTTCCCAGTCTAAATAAGGCAATTTTCTTGCCCCATCTGGCCTTTCTGCCTGACTCTACACATTTAACCAAATTATAAGCAGTCCATAGCTCAGACTTTCCCAGAGTTCCCTTGGCCGATCGACTGCAATTTGCCGAGCCCAGGGAGAAATGGGCTAAGAAGAGCTGCGACTTCTCCAGCTCTTGAAAGGGCTGCATGGAGACCTGCCAGCCAAAGATCATTTCTCCAAAGCTGCTTTTTCAAGGAACTTCAATTCTCTTCCCCACAGAAATACACTGCTTGGTCATCTGCCAGACAAACTCGGCCTTTACAACTCTGAAATCCTGGATGTGAAGGCAAAAGATTAAAAAGAACGTGAGGAAACGGCTTGTGATAAATACTTGATTTGAGGAGGTTCAGCTCTTACGCGGGCTCCGTCTTTCGGAGAGCTACGCCCTGACACACACTCCTTTTTGGCTGGAGGATATTCTCTAATCGCTTCTCTAACCCCACAAATTGCTTTCAAAAGGATCCCATCGTGGAAGAAAAAGCTGGCGTGACTGTTGCACGCCCAGTCTGCATCCAAAGACAACTCACGACTGAAAAACACAGTGGCGCTTCTGGAAAAGGACGTGCCGTTGGGGCAGGGTTGGATTCGGGAGTGAAGGGCACCGCGGCAAACCGAGCTCGGCTGTTCCCGGAGGCATGTGGCGCCCACGGTACCTGCCATCTCTTCCATGCTGTTGGCGCAAATGTCCAGCAGCACCGTGCCGTTGATGATGCAGCTCCTCAGCTCAGAGAGGCTGTGCAAGGACAGCGTGGCCACGTAGGGCTTGCTCCAGCGCTCGCCGCCATCTTCCACATCCTCCTCAAACTTCAGCCACCTGCGGACATCGGGTGCGATCAGCCCCACGGCAAGAAAACAGCCTCAGCTCTGCAAGCCCTTTCATAGAGCTACGGGGTAGCAAGAGGAGCAGGCTCCTCACATCGCCACCTGCAGCTGCAAAAGCTTTGCGTCCCGGAGAGCGGAAAGCAGTGCCCGCGCGTGCTGCCGGCACGGGGACTCCTCTCCCACCGCAGCCGGCAGCAGGGATTTACCTCGCCGTTTCCTTCCACCCGGCATCTTCGCCCTCTTTCACGCAGATCTCATCCAGCTCGGTGAACAAGTCACGAGGGACGTGCTGCTCGTCCTCCTCGGTCCCGAGGATGAACTGCACCCGCTGGGACGGGGTGTCTGTGGCGGGACTTACAGTGGTAGCCCTGCTCCGTCGGGGCAGAGTCCTTCTCCCCTTCCCGTTTCCGAGGCTTCTGGCTGCGGGGTCGGTGATGCCGGCGGCTCTGCCTCGCCAGCGGCTTCTGCACGCCCACGTACACGGTCCGGTGGCCTGCAATAAAGCGGCATTTGCAGCGCTTTCGGCATTGTGGCAGCGGTTGACGCGGCCGGTGCCTCGCTAAGCCACGGTTAAATCCCAGGAGAAAAAAACAACTTCTCTTAATTTTATTTTCACTGGACCTCCTTTCTTCCAAGCCTATTGTACTCAAGCTTTGCAACAACAGAGCAACAACAAGTGATGGCTCCGGCTCATCTAAAAGTGCCCTCAAAGCAGCGAACCTCTTCTCAAATTCCAGCTTCGGCTGGACAACACTCACACTTGCTCATTAAGCAGCGACAGAAAGTAATTATTTTTAAAATCTTTGTATGGCACAAGGCGACAAGAGAAGATCAAATCGGTCCCATGATAATCAACTCCAGAACAAAAAAAGACAATCACAGCATCTGCAGCCATCCAATTCTTCTCCTGACCTCTCCAGGTCAGAAGCAGCTTCTGTGAGAAAACAAGCCATGAACTACCCAGGCCCACGGCTAAAACTCACACCGTGGCCTCCGCGGGGGCTTTCTCCCTCTGTTTAAGAGCCGTAATAAGAAAAAATGTCAAAATAACTGTGCTGCTTTATCAAGAAGCACGGCACGTTTTGCTGCACATGACGTGACACCGAGCAAGGGACGTTGTAGGGACTTTGTGCTACGGGAAAACGCCCTGGGCTGCTGGCCCCTCTGCCAGGATCTCAGCAGAGACTCACCTTCCAACTCCTCCTTCTCATAGTGAATACTGACAACGTTGCTCGTTCTTCCCTGGTCAATCACTGCCTCTTCGTCATGTCTCTGTTTAGCAATGAGAAGAAGGTAAAAGTTGGGGCTGCGTGTGTCGAGCTCCCGTACGTCCTCCCGGCCATCATCCACCCCTGCGCCCACGCCAGTCCACGAGCATCTCGCCTCTGCGTGCCTCCTCCTCCTCCTCCTCCAGGCACGGCCCTAAAAACACGGACTTGTAGGAGCTTTGTCTTCCCATACCCAAATAAAACAGCCCGTAACATCACCTATACGGTATATAACGTGTGCCTGGAAGTATTCACCATACGGCCACAGGACATGGCCACCAACAACCTCCCAAGGCCCTCAAGAACCTGCAAGGGCAAAGCTTCGTCTTTGGCCCAGCGAGGCTCGGGCTTCCCTTGGTGCAAGCGTGCTTTCCATGGAACACATCGTTTTTCTCCTTGCAAAAGCCAAGGGCTGAGAGCCAATGCCCTCCTCGGCTGAAATACCACTGCCGGCGCTGCATGAAGAGCAGTTCTGCCTCAAAAGCCGAAGGAGAACTACAGGAGCCAGCAGAAAGAAGTCCTTTGGCGTCTCTTTTCCCCCTGCCACCAGGGCTGGGGAAGGGGATTCCCAGGCTGCGTTCAAAGAAATAAAAACCCAACCATGTCTCACAGCCGAGTCGCTACCCCAACCCCAACCTCGGACAAGGCACGGGGGGAAAGGGCTTAATAAAATCGCTTAAAATCGCAATTTAAATGAAATCGCGATTTGAATGAAATCGCCATTTAAATGAAATCACAAACTCGAGCGTGTTACGTGGCTGTCGGAGTGGGAATAAAAGGAGCGATTTGGGAGTCGCAGCTTTCAAACGCCCCGCGGGTGACACGGGGAAAGTCTCCTTCTCTCTTAGAAAGCGTTTTCCCTCCCTGCACCGACCAGCGACGCTAAACCTGCCCCTGGCAGCCCTCCCCGGTGCAGAGCATCTCCCCCTGCCCATCCTGCTGCGCTCCGGGGAAGTGCCAATGGCATTTCGGGGAGAGTTTTCCCACTCTCCGGGGGATGATCAGCCCCTGGGCAGAGCCCCGGCCGCGCTACCTGTAACTCTTCCAGAAGGGTCATTTTGTAACCCCCATTCCGGTTCATCCTCACGTCGGTCACCGGCCTTGGGGAAAACTGAACCTCCAGATCAATCCCGGGACACCGGGGTAGACCTCACCGAGAGGAGCTCAGTGGCACCCAGTGTGCACCAACTCCAGAGACACAAAAAGTGACCATTTATGACATCAGGATCTACCGGATGCAGATCCAGGCAGTTATTTAAAGCCACGCACCCCAAAACTCTTCCCGCTTGCAAAACTTAGCGGATGGGGAGAAACCAGCTCTGCTCTGAGCAAAAACTATCCGGAAGAGAGAAATGGGGTCTAAACGCCGCACCCTGCCGGGGAGAAAGGCGTAAGCAGCGTTTTGCTGTATTTGAAAGCACAAGCTGCCAAAAGACAAGTGAGGTGCAAACCGTTGTGAAAATACACGTTACAGGGCGGCTCCGACTTTCATCAACATTGCCTGGAAAATATCAGGGCGTTTCAGGAAGGTCTCGCTTTGGCACGGCCTCCATCCCTTTGGTGCTTCAACAAACCCTCGTTAGCCAGACCAAGTCCTAGCACGGTACGGAAACGTCCAGAGAAGCGACATTTTTTACTCTCCTCGCTTCCTCCAGCTATCTCCAGCTCTACTTTAGTTTCCCAGCTGAGCTAATCCGTCATTTCCATGCTGCAAATTCATTTGCTCTAGTCAACTTCCTCCCCGGCACCGCTCGGCACAAAGGTGAACTGCCCGGCTTGCCCTGAAAGGCGACACGGCGTGTAAAATAACATGGCGAAGGAAGGTGACACCGAGGTCTAAGCACTTAAAATCCCAGCGTGATCCAAGCTCGGATCCCCGCTGCTTGTTTGTTATTTAGTATTAAAGCTTCAGGAGCAAACATAGGAGGAAACGGGACAAGTGGGCACCTCCGGGTCCGCGGCAAGATGCTCCGAGCATCCCATCGCCCTTCCCCGGCCATTGCAGCATCCCCAAAATCGCGGCAAGCCTTGCACGGAGAGGCCACCGAAGGAAACGGCCCCACTCAGAACTCACTCGGTCCCGCTTAAGCCACTCGGATGGACTCGGAGTGGTTGTTTCATTGAGGAAATTGCTGGAGGAGTTCAGGATTTCATAGGCTGCGGGATTTGTGGACCCGTGGGCTTGGGATGGGATGGAGCAGGAAGGAGAGAGGCCTCCGGAAAGCAGGTTATCCCATCCCAGGTTGTGTACCAGCACTCGCAGATGCTTTGCCTTCCCTCTCTGTCCTTCTCCACTGCCGACAGGCACCTGCAAAACATCAAATCGTCAAAACCGGGCTGGGAAAGGGGACGCCGAGCTTTGCATCGCTCACTTTTGAGTTTTGGAGCAGCCAGACTTCTTCCACTTCACTGTGTCCTAAGCACAAAGCTCCGGCTGGCTGCTTCGCAGCTTGTTTTGCTGGGAGGCTGAAAGTCATTACTGCTCGTAAAAATGAAATCAGGAGTCACTGGAGCAAAGGAGGAAGGTCCGGCTTCTCGGGGAAGGGTTGTCTTTGCAGAAGGCAAGTGCCTTTTCCTCCCTTCTTTACTACCAATCTCTGAAGAAATTAAACCAGAGAAATGAAAGTGCTTGCTGATAGGCAACCAAAAGTCTGATTTTCAGCAACTACAGGGTGGGGGCTGGCATTTTACTCCCCCGAACCCCTAAGGCATCCAGCAAAGAGAAGAAATGTAACACTCTCATTAATAACTCTTCTGAAGGTGCTTGTCTGAGCAACTAACGGTCGGGAAAGCTCTCCAGCACTCTGGTGATAAGCTCAAGATAGAAATATTGCTCCTCGCTAGAAAAGGGGAGGTTTGTGATAAAGTTTATTGCAATGAATTGTACCTTTACACTACACAAACCCGTTCTTGCGGCTGTGTGCCTGCACCGAAGCAAGGGTAGACGTGCCGAGAGGTAACTGTGAGGATGCAATTTTCACACGCACCCATCAAAATGCTGCCAAGACGCCTGCGAAGGAGGTTGTCTGATGCTGGATCTGTCCCGTGCCACACTGCCAGCGCTCCCGCAGGGGCTGGGGAGGTCAATGCAAGCAAATAGTATGGGATAGGATATTGCATATAGTTGATGTCAGGAGCAACCCTGGCCAGGCTTGGCAGACCCCCCTGAAACCAAAAATTATTTTTAGCTATTATTATTATTATTATTATTATCATCGCTTTTCTGGAGGATGCTCCACACAGTAAAGTACTTTACAGGACACAACCCCTGTTCCGGGCACCTCCTGCAGGGAGGAACCAGGATGCCACCACGTGCATTGAACCACGTTTGCTTCCCCCATCCTTCTCTCCCGAGCAGAGGGCAGTCGTACGAATCCCAAAGCGCCCAAAGCTTCACGGCCAACCTCAAGCGGCACTCGGAAGGCACCTTCACCGGTGCTATGGATTTACGCACGCCGGCCACCCTCACAGGGTCCGACCCTGGGATCCCACTGAGAATGCAAAGGCCGAGTGAAGGTTTCCAATTCCTCTTTGATTAGTTCTCAGGTGCCAGCTCGAGCTGGATGCTTCCGGAGAGGGATCCCTCCCCCCGATCGCACCCCGCAGTTATACCCGAACCACCCCTATCACCCGATCCCCAAGTCCAATCACTTCATTCACCCAGACGCACCTCACGGTCACTTTGATTCCATCCACCTCCTCGGGCTCTTCCCCGGCCTCTCCCTCCACTTTCTCCAAACCCTTCCCTCAGCACAGCCCCAAACACACTTACTTCCTCCTTCCTCTGAGGTCTCTTTGCCTTAACCCTTTCCTCATCTCCATCACTGCATACAAACGTAGCCAAACACACTACCTCCTCCACTGACTTCCCCGGCCAGGCGGGGACATGCTTAGAAAACTGTTTTTTCATAGCCGGAGCTGTTTGCTCCAAAACAGTACAGACCATTACAGGTCCATTCGCTTCCGACACTCCCTTATTTCAGACCAATTGGCAGGTTTTTGTCCTGCCAAACGTACAGCCTCTTCTTCGAAGCCTTGTCTGGCTAACTGCAATCGTCTGTCATCTGCCTCTCCACTAGGATTCCACCCGGGATCCACCGTCGGCCCGGCTCTCCGGGCAGCTGCATCTCCCCCTTGCTCTGCCCAGCGACGGTTCGCATCAAGAATTGCCTGCTTTTCCTCTGGGCTGTGTCGCGGAGGCTCACGTAGTCAAATTAGGCAGGTGACAGATTCAGAAAGAAACCTCATTTTAACCCAAAGCCTGGGGCAGAAAACTACCTGGAAATGAGGCGTCAACGCTCCGACAACACCAGTAAAGCACAGGTTCAGGAGGGCGGAGGAGGGATTAACACTGCACAGCCGGCTTTAGAAGTGAGGATCCAAACTGTGCACAGTCACTCACCTGGAAGATGAGGGCTCTCAACCGCGAGGACTTTCCTCGGGCGGCGTCCCGAGCCCAGGGGAGAGTCCCCGACTGCAGACCCGCTGCTCCCAGGAGGAGGACCGGCTCCCCTTGCCCTCCGGCGGGGCTCCATTTCTACCCTAGTCGAACCTCATCTCTGGTCAGTTCGAATTGCCTGAGGGCCTTCACTTTCTTACTCCTCGCCCGAGGTGTACACGGGACCATAAGGACTGGCCCAAGGTGGCTCCGCCACGGTCAGCACTCCCCACCTGACAGGCGCGAAAAGCAAGGGCGCAGCGGTCCTAATGCCCCCGGTCGCTCTCAGGGCGGGGGCACCTGCCGCAGACAGAGAAGGACTAGTTTTCCAAAAAAACAACCTCCCAAAAAGCAGGGAGGAGGAACTGCTCGCTCCGGATGGGGCAATTTCTGTCTGGTGCCGGCACCTTCACCCCCCAGTCCCATTTCTGAACTCCCTGCACACCCCCGGGTCTGGCAGAGGTGACATGTGTGACACTGCTGTCCCCTCCCTCCTGCCACACAGAGCTCATTGCACTTACTTGCAGAGAAAAATAAAAAAGAGAAAAATACTAAAAGGATATAATTAAAATCTTTTAAATCTAAAAATAAATTCAAAATACATTCTGAATAAAAATTTAAAAATTAATAAATAATCAAAACCCCCAACCCACTAACTTCAAATCTTTCCCCAGTCAGCTGGTTCCTGACCCAAAGCCCCAGGGAGATGGATTTCCCCCATCACCTCCAAAACCCCCCTGAAAAAGCTCCAAAGACGCCTCCGACTCCTCTCCACCCTTCAAAAGACACGGGAGCGGCACAGCGAGACAAACGAGACTTTTATTGTATTGTCTTCCCATTACGTTCAATGGGCAACAAGAGAAAAATCAAAGACAGACACGGCTCTGGCAGGGGGAACCCCCAGACGGGACCCACGAGACGGCGACACGCATTTATGTTACCTGCGTTTCACAGAATGAACCCGCAATAAATCAAGTTTAAGAAAAAAAACAAAAATCCCAAACACACAAAGATTCAGAGTGATAAATAACACAGATCTGCTTGATGGATTTCCCCCCCCCCCTCGGTTTTATTTGCAACACGGAGCGTTTCCAAACTAGATCATCTCTTACAATAAGAGAAATATATTTCAGCATCTCCAAAACAAAAATAATTCCTGTATTTCTACAGGTAGCACGCTGGGGGAAAAATAAAATAACAAAAAAAAATGTGCCAGCACCTTATTTATTACCTTTTCACATCTCTTTCCCCCCCCCCCTTAGGGATTCCATGCGCTTCCTTTTAGGAAACTTTTTCAAGGGGCCCACGGGAGATTCGCGGAGCTGTTTTAAGGCACCAAAGATGAGGAAAACGCCCAGCACCCATCCCGCATTGATGGGAAGGGGCTTGGCTGCCAACTAAAGCATCGCCGGTCACTTCAAGGGGGGGGGGTTCAGTCCTAAAGCGACTCCAGGAACACCTTTGAGAGGGTTTGTACCCCCCCGTATCATTTTCCTCTGCACAAGGAAATATTAAATCCTCCCAAAATAAGGAGCCGTCCAGGGGTTTCTGGTGTCTAAAGGGGGCAGGCAGACGTAGCGCCGGGACTCACAGCCAGCCCAGGGGCTTACAACTACCTTTCAGATGGCCCCGAGTCACGTCATGAAGCAAGACCTCAGCTTTCGTTTAATTCAAAAAATTAAAATAAAGAAAGAACAAATGCTAGCCCTGTAAACAGCAAAAGCAAAGCTTCAAATGGAGAAGACGGCTGCGCTCGGGCACGTCGAGGAAGCCTGCTTTACTTTTTCAATAAGCAACTGCCAAGGCAGCTGCCAATGTTTTGCAGCCCCCTGAGGCCAGGGGAGACGCAGACCCCCGCAGAGCTGGACCCAGCCCGCTCCTCATTAAAACCGGCATCGTTTCCCTTCCGGGGGGGGGTTCGTTCGTTCGTTCGTTCTTTCTTTCTTTCTAAGCTGGAGAGATGCCAGGCACATGCTGAAAACAATCCCAGCCCCTGGCCCGGGACCCTACCAGGAGGGAGCGGAGTTCAGCTCGGCTCTCTCCTCTTAAAGAGAGGAAAATCAAAAGGGAAAAACAAAATTCTCCTCTAGTAGAAGCCCAGTAAGTCCCTTTTAGGGGCAGGGCAGCCACAGGACTGCTACCACAACCACCCAGCGCCGCACCCACTGCGGTTCACGGGCTTAATGCCTATACCTCCACGGGAATTAAAGTCTATTTTCCAAATGGTGGAGAGATCAGGGATCTCCTCCACCGGGACCTTGTCTCTCTGGGGAGGGAGAGACAGCATGTCGGAGCAGCAAGCACAGTCCCTTCCTCAGAGCCAGGCACAGGAAGGCAGCGTGGACAGGACGGGCATGGGCACCACGGAGGAATAGCAGCCAGAAAACCCAGCCTTTGCACCTTTCCCTTCCTCCAAGCCTTTGCTCTTTTGCCTCCCCTCCTTCCTGAAGAGCTAAACCGGTTTCCTCCCCCTCGAACACTCACCACGCCACGCTGGCAGTAGTCACACGACAGTTTGCAAAACCCCATGCCGTAAACGCCGTCTCATTTTGGCCCGGCTTGGTGATGTGCCGCTTTCATCCTTCCAGAGCAATTTGGTGTTTTCTTTTCCCCACCCCTTTGCACGGAGCAACACCTTGCCGTTGTCGGTTTGGGTTGGTTTGATGCACGAAAAGGCTCCCGCAGCGGATGGGACAAGCCGATGGCAGGAGGGTTCGTGCATCCGTCCCAGCTGGGCTCGGGGCACCGGTTGCAGACGCCAACAGCCTGGAGCACGCGCTGAGCCCACAGCAAGGTGGAGGGCTGCAAGGGGACCTTTTCTTCTGGGCTGTCCTCTCCTCCCAGGCTCCATGGCCACCCGACTCAAACGCACGTGCCGGGGCTGACACCGCAGCCCAACAACCCCCCAAAAGGCAAAGAGAGCACGAGAACCATCTCTGCTTAAGGAAAGTGGAGGAACAACGGAGGGGGCAGCCCAGGGGCACAGAGCCCCAGCTGTGTGCGGTACCTGCCCGCTCCCATGACCATACAGCGTATTCAAGGTTTTCGATTTTAAGCGCTCCCTTATATTCAGTTTACAGCCAGGGGACAAGAAGGTGGCATTTCTGCATTTTGCAGCTTCCAGGCTGATGGCAGAGCCAAAGCAAAAGAAAAAAAAAAAGATGTAAAACCGGAGCGCAGGCAGCAAGTGCTTTTCCTTCGCCTTAGCCCAACTGCTCGGACGCTCTTTACGCTGCCCCGCCATGGAGAGCATCCCTCTCGCACCAGTGAGAGACCTAAGAGTGAATTAAAGGCAGGACCCCAAAGTGATGTAAGTTTGCAGGAGGCTGTCTGATTCATGTGCAATGTTTTGCCCAATGCTTTTGTTAAGCATTCAAGTGACTGTTTAACGTAGGATCTAAGAAAACTGTGACACAATAACCTCTTTTGCTAAGTGAAGTCTCTGTCAAGCGAAACCTCAAAGAATGGATAGTGGCGATCCAAGCCTGAAATAACCAATTTGCTGCAGGAACCGAGCAGCAGCGGTTGAAGCATGAAGCTAAAGGTGAAGAAGAGGCAATTGCGGCAGGGGGAGATCACGACCACCGACTCACGGCCCACCGACCCAAGAAACCCTCCGACCCAAATGCGGAGAGACACTGAGCATGCAAACGAATTAGCATAAGAGGCGAGAAGACCATTTGACAGAGACTATAACTAGCGAAAGGTTTTGATAATCGGAGAGCTAGTCTTTTGTGGGCTACCACCTAGCTCCCTACTTTGCGCAAACTAGAATAAAGAAATGGAAATACCTCGTCGCGGTGTGTGAATTGGCATTGCGCACCGGGCAACGAGCCCGCATTTGGGACAACAAAACCAGACCAAGAACCCGGTCGTGATGAAGAAGGAAGTGGAGAATGCGTCAAATAGAACAGAAAACGGTTTTGTACATTATAGAATCATAGAATAGTTTGGGTTGGAAGGGACCTCTAAAGGTCATCCAGTCCAACCCCCCTGCCGTGGGCAGGGACATCTTCAACTAGACCGGGTTGCTGAGTTTTTACTGGGGAAAAAAGAGAAAGGAGAGGAGGAATTAAATATTAAAAAGATAGCACTGAATGATAAAGCGGTAGCAGTCCCTCTACCACTACAAAACCGCACCACCACACACACGTACACACGGAGGCTTACCACCACCCAACTCCCATGGACTGTGATGTGCGCCTCAGTTTGCTGCTCTAGAGATACTGAATGCCTGAAGCACACCAAGGATAACTGAAAACATCTGCATGGCTTTAATGGGAATCCGCCAGTTGGAAAAAATAACAAACAACAGTTTCTCCCCGTGTCTGCGTTGGCACATCCCTGAGTCACGTTCTCACTCCTCTCCTTCAAAGCCAAGAGTCCTAAACGTGAAAACTGGGCGGGGGAAGAAAGAGAAAAAGAGGGAGAGCATCATCAGTGGAAGACCTGCCGGCTGCTGCTGATTCGGCCCCGTTCGTGGGACCACCCCGGCAGAGAGGAGCTGGTTTGCATGCCACGGTCCTCGCTGCCTCTTCCCAGGGAAGGGCTGTTTGCTCGGCCTTGCCGGCCAAAGCACGGGAAAACCGTAGGCACGCGCCATCGCTTGCAGAGGAGCACGTTCACGTTCACGTGCAATCCTTTACCTCTTTCCTCCCCGGATTCAGACCGTTTCCGTGTTCATAGGGAGAGCCTGCCAGACGGTCGTTCTCGACATTTCATCCGAGAGATTAATCTCGAAAGGACCAGCCCTGCAGGAAATATTTTACATAGCAACCCGTGATTATGGGAACTGATGCCAGCGAGTGCATCAGCAAGAGGAACAGGGGGACCCGCAGAATCAGAGCTCGGCATAAGCACGGGAGGTTTTGCTGGATGAGGAGTTTTGGGAGGCAAGCCTGAGAGCTGCAGAGCAACAGCTCCGCGCAAAGGCTCTTGCTGGTGTTTAGCCCTGCAGCGGGCTCCTGAGCCACTGCTGCTACAGATCATGCCCGCAACTCCTCATTTTGAAGTGTGAGGGTCTCCAGCTACCCTAAAGTCACTGACGACGCAAGTTTTGGGGGTCAATCGTGAGCTGCGCAGCCACTCTGCTTGCGGCCAGAGCCCCGCGATCACCTCCTGCAGCCCTGCCCGTATATTTGACTTTCCCCACCAACCTGACTGCTGGTTTCTATGGGATGCTCAATAAAGATGCAGGTGGAGAAAATTGTGCCAAACACCTTCAAACTCATCTTGCCCGGGGTCCTGGTGCTTGGTGGGGCTTTACCTGTCACGGTGTTGCCTTGGGATATCCAAGTCGCTGGTCTTCCCCAGCTGCAGCTGAACGGAATTTGCAGCAGCAGCTCCCATCACCTCTTGGGACTCCTGACGTAAAAAGGGGACAAATCAAGCTCTCTGCCTTTGGGCACAGTGGAGATAAACTAAACGCCCCGTAAAAACATATTAGAATCGATTTCTACGCAGCTCTGATCTTCCCCCAACACCTGAAGACAAGCTGTGATAGGAACAGGCAATCTCACAGCCCGAGGCAGAGGGCCAGCCCCGAGCACCCAGCAAGCTTTACCTCTTCTTCTTCGCCTTCATTTTTGGCATCGTCCAACTTCTGCTGCTGCTTGCTTTCTGGCATGAGGTCATCCAGAAAGCTGAGCTCTCGCTTTGAGAAGCAGAAATCCATCACTTTCCGCACAAAAACGAGAGCCAAAACCTTCACGAATAAGAGGGAAGATGCGGTGAGGCCAGAGATGATGCTCCATCTCCCTCCAGCGCTGCAAACATCCCGCTGCCAAGCAGCACCGGCTCTTACCATCAGGGGAAAGATGATGGCAGCACGGGACACCTTGATGGCCCAGAGCAGGACGAGGCAGATCAGCTGGATCATGGTGAAGAAATGCACCTTTCGCAAGGGGACGTGCCGCAGGTAGATGAAATCCGGCTGGTGTTTCGCCGGCATCCAAAACAGCTTCAAGCGATCGAAGAACTGCAAAACAAAAAAGTGGAAAAGTTGCCACCTTGGCACTGCGGAAAGTTTCTGGCCCTCTTGAGGCGTGGAGGGAGTTTTCAGGATCTCGCCTGCAATGAGAAATCGTGGCTCCCACTATCTTCCTCCTGGGAGCAGCACCCGTCTTCCCTCCGCTCCACCTATCAGCCAGCTGGCCCATGAGAGCTGCCCACCAAACTCCAGTTATTCCACATGATTCTATTATTGGCATTTCTCGGCCCTCTGAATCCCCCAGCAAGGATTTCCACCAGTGGCAGAAACTGCCTTCCCTTTGCACGGAATTCCCCCACTTGCACGTAACCAAACACTGACCTGCCCTAAGCCGTGAAACAGAGCGCGCTGAACTTGCCTGGTCCTCCCAGCCCTACACACCTCCTGTGCCTCCACCAAGCTTTTTCTTACGCTAAATATGTTCATTGCTTGCTTTCGGAGAGGTTTGTCCCCGCTCCCACTGCTGTTTCCCTGCTCCTACGCAGATGAAATACCAGGGAGCAGACATGCTGCACGCTGTGAAAAAGTCCCTACCTGAATTCCTCGGAGCGACGACACACCCATGTAGAGAAAGACACCGTAAAGCACAGGCATGGGTATAAACTGGAAGAAAAGAAAAAAAAAAAAAAAAAAGAAGGCCACAATTTCTTTTTTTAAATTGCATTTTCAGTATTACCACTCTCCTCTACAGGCACTGCCTAAACTTGCCTAAAGCCTTCCACAGTTTCCACAGGGTTAGAGATGTGCCGGATTTTAACCGGCAGAGATTTTGTGCGTGCCAGCGAGCTAATGCTCTGCTTTCGGCTGAACTTTTGAGATACGTTTTGTCAGAAGAATGCCATTTTCCAGAAAGGCTGGGGGAAAACAGGTGATTTCACCCATGCTACCATATGCCGCGTTCCGTGACGGTAGAAAAACATTTCTACATCTTCCGGCGGCAACACGCCAAAGCGACGTGCCTCCTTTTAGCCTAGAGAGGAGATTACCTTGTGGGAGGAACAGGCAAGGAAGCCCGTGGGGATGATGTCAGTGTGTTTAGCTACTGGGAAGGGCTGTTCGGAGGCATTTGCGGGGGCAAACGGCAACCAGTAAAGTGCTGCCTGTTTGAAAGAGAGCAGACGTACTGGTCTGAAGAGGCTGCATTGTAACCCGTACACACGGGTGGGCCTGAAAGACACCTGAAAACTAAAGCAGTTGTCTTGCTCGCTTGCCTCGAGCGCACCAAACTGGGGTCTGAAGGGCTGGAAAGCATCACCGAGGCTGCTTCCCACCGTGGGTCAAGCCCCAAGGTTTGGGATCACCTCCTCCTCCGCTCCACAACTACTCAGGCCTGGAGAGAGGGGACTATTTTTGTATAACCTCCAAAGAAGCTTGTGGCTGTTGGGCGTTCCGCATTTTCCTCTTACCTTTAACACAGAAGTGAAGAAGACAGAGCAGCCCATGAGCACAAAGATCATCAAGCCAGTGACTCTCTGCTCTCGTATCCCCAAAAACTTGGGTTGTTCTCCTGGAGCCGAGCACTCAGACTCCACTTTGAGGCTATTCACGTGGCTGATGGACAGGACGGTCGCAGCCACAAACCAGGGCAGCCCCATCACAGAGCACACCCCGAGCATCACAGCCACCACAAAGAGGTCCAGGTGGTACCCGCATCCTTTCTGCAGGCAGCAAAACAAGAAACAGAGCATCCCACAGCACAAGAGCCAGGACCACGTCGCAAGCCAGACTCAAACCCTACTCGAGCTCGAGTCAACTTCTTGAAAATTCAAAACAAGACTTGGAGACAAATAAGGAGGTATCCAGGCTTTGCGCAAGCACCTTGCGTGAAAATCTGGCCGGAGTTCAGACAAAGTGGATTTGGAGCGTTTGTGTGGTATCTACTTCCCCCCCAAAAAAGACCCCAACCAAATTCACATTTTTTTCATTCATTCAGAAAGAAATTTCCACCACTGGCAAGCAAGCTGTGTTCTGTGCAAGTAAGAGTTATCCCTGGCAGCTCATCAAACTGAGTCGTTCCCCCAGCTGCTGCTGACATTTTAAAACAAAAACGCTCTTCTCTATTGCTCCAAGATGAATTTGCTGCTCGGGAAGATTGCTCATCTGAACTCCCCTGTCGTTTGCTCCCTGTGGCATCATCAGCCCAGGAGAGCATCCTGCCACGCAGCCTGACGTTGTCCCAAACCACTGCCTTCACAAAGCTTTTGGAATAGGAGCTTCTCCCCAGACCTGCAGCCCCGAGCGGGTTGGGGACGGGGTCGTCTCTTGCAGCCCCTTACCTTCAGCCTGTGCTCCTTCCTGTTCACAATAACGGCAGAGATCTGCTGGTCCATGAATACCAAGATGGTGCAGAGCAGAGCTGGGATGAGCGCAGCCAACACCGTCCACCAAGGGTTGGCTCCTAGGGGGTTGATGAACCACCCGCGGTCGTCTCTGGTAGGCTGCAACAAAGCACACACACCAGCATCATCTCCCAGACCAGCCACCCCACTGGCTTTGGTTTTCCCCTCCACCCCTGGCTCAGAGCATCTCCCAGCCCTGGCTTCATGTCACCCTCTCCCATGGGGGTCAGCACTGCCAGCGGCCTCTTCGCAAGCACCTACAGACACTTCTCCTGTAGCTGCCTAGTTTTGGGGCTGTCGCCCTGTTTCCAGAAGGAAACAATGCACTTGGAGGCGCAAGAGGAGATGGTCACACCACCAGCATCTCCCCCAGACTCGGCCCTGTCCTGCCCCGGCCTCGCCTTGTGGCATCCCCAAGGGCTGAAACCAGCTCCATGCCAAAACACCCCATTACCTTGAACTTATCGGGGACGTGGAGCTTCGGTGAGGGGATCCCAACCATGAAGTCGATGAGCACCATGACGACGATGCTGAGGAAAACGGCAAAGTCGCTTACTGTGGACCGTACCTGGGGCGAGAAACCAGAGCTGAAAGGGGCATCGCAGACGGCGCCATAACGTGGCATGGGAAAGTTAGGGACACCAACAACATTAAGGCTGGTTAACAACATCCCACCGCTCTGAGGACGTGCAGCCAAACCCCTTGGTTAGATACTCTTGCTGTGTTTGTCCCCGTGAGATCGGGTGTCAGACAATGAAAAGAGGTTAATTAGGTGGAAAAGGGCTGTTTTAACTCAAACCTTAAAAACATCTTGGAAAAATAAGGAAGCAGATGTCTGCCACTACAGCCACGCTCACAGCTACAATGGGAAGAAGGCACTGAGGCATCATTTGCTCCTCAAAAGGAAGAAACAGTGTCTTTTTCCGTGGCAGCTCCTCATTTCAAGCAACTTTCCCCTTGAGCACACAACGCACAGAAGGTGAAGAAAAAAAAGCAGCTTTGGAAGACCCGATCTCCCACCGCCTGAGCACAAAATCGCCCTGGGGCAGGTCGCGAGGCAGGTGGGAAATGCTACCATCGTTTTGCACTCCTGCAAATGAGCGAGGGACATCCAAGCTGGTGGAGAGCTTGGCCTTCAAGGTCAGCGTTTCCCAGCTTGACCAAGGGGTGGCAAATACTGCTTAGTGCTCCAGGAAAGCCATTGTGGGAAATGAGTGGGGAGACTGCTGCTGGCCACCATCTTCTACCTACTCTGGTTGGGAAGTAACGGCTGGTTTTAAACTTCTTCAGTAAGCTCGACAGGACAAAGGTGGAGAAGAAGAGGATGCAGCACCAGAAGAGGACATTAGGCGTGTAGGGGCCATTGCGTCCACAGGCAGGTCCTTGAAACTCTCCATGCAAGTCCCGACATTCCTGGAGAAACAGAGCATCAGGACACAGAGGCAGGGCACGTGCGGCAAGGAAACCTCAGATAACTCAGGGGGTTTTGAGGACCTTGGTCCAAGATCCGTGACCTTGTAACTGCTGCTGCCGATGGAGATTTCTATGTTTAGGAGCAGCAGCAGCAGCAGCAGCAGCAGCTGAACAAGGGACACATCGAACTACACAGAGGAGAGCGGAGAGGAGATGTGACGGGACACCATACCACAGACCCCCGGCACATCCTCCGCTTGAATGGCAGGTAACCATGGCTGAAGAAGACGCCAGAGGGGAAGGAAAGGCTGGAAATTCTTGGGGATAGAGACAGAGGGAACGGGGACGGAGGGCTAAGGCAACCGTGACAGGAAAGGAGAAGAGACAAACCGTCCCTTCCCAGGGGAGGCCTCACAGAGGGGACGTGGCCAAGAGGGGATGACGATGTCCAGAAGAGCCTCCCATGCTATGCCTGGGGCTCTGCTCCCAGCAACAACAGCCCGAGAGGCTGCTCAGACAGGCAAATTTATGCACGTAGCCACAGACATTGGATTTCAGCAATGCCTTTTCAGAGCAGCACTAGCACAGTTTCAAGCCCATCACCACCTGAAGGGCTCCGAGTTTTGCACCACGCAAATGCCCCTGGACCCCGTGGCCGCGGCGCGAGGAAGCAGTGGCTCGGGGCACTTACAGTCACCGTGAGGTTTTCCCAGGCGATGCCAGACACGTTGATCTTGTTGCTCTCCCAGAAACGCAGGGTTTCGTTGCTGGGATGGGTCGGTGCCTCACACTTACAGCTGGGAGGAGAGAAGCCGAGACAGGCGTAAGGGAAAGGCGATGGAGGCGCAGCCCTGAGCTCCTGCCAAGGGGCAGCGGCGTTTTAGGAGGGAAAAAACCCACGAGTAGATGGTGAGGAAGTCGAGCTTGCTGTGCATGTGCACAGGGTAGGTCTCTCGCAGGTGACTCAGCTTCTCTAGAGCCTCGTAGATGAAGATGAGGCAGATGAGGGAGGCAAAGGCTTCTTCCGTGAAGCGGGTGATGTAGCACACCAAAGAGCTGGCGTCGGTGGCCACCAGCACGATGCAGAAGAAGGCGGTCCACAGCCCGATGCACGCCCGCAGAGAGAGGTAGGAGAGCGTGTACTCCCTGCAAAACCAAAACAAAACGCAAGGCCAGCAAGAGGCTCCAAGCCATGCCTGCCTTCGGGGAAAATCGGGTGCAATGTAGGAGCCTGTCAAGGCTGCGGATGATAAATGCAGTTTCCACAGACTACTCCAGACAGCCTTGGGGCTGTGGTGCAGGGTGTGGACCCACAGGAGGAGAGGCCAATTATCTAATTGTCACTAGTTGGCAATTGTCTGGTGTTAACACCTTGGAGGCTAATTGAGGTCAGGTCCCTGTTGTGGAAGCTGGTGCTCTCCCACATCACCCTGAGGCCCTTTCAACACCAAAACCAGCTGGTTTTGCACCCAGTCACCTGCTGCCAGCCAGTTGGGGCTTAATAAGAAATTTCATTGCAGGAAGGATCAAAGTCATCACAACAGAAGGACTGTCACGGAAAACACCCATTTCACATGGAAAGCTCCTACGTTTTCAATCGAGTCATCACAACTCAAAATATTCCAGCAGAAAACTACCTGGATATTTGGGCAAAATATATTTCCACTTCCAGCAAAAAATCAGGCTGAAAAGTGCCTGGGTTTGTACCCAGAGGGAAGCAAATCTTCCCTCATTCCTAAACCAGAGTGATTTGTCTCATCTTCCTTCTGCAACCCATCTTGGGCATCCACATCCTTGTGGGCTCTCCTCCTCCCGCTGCTTCACTTTCACCCGAAAAACCCCAGACCACCCCATCCAGCCTTCAGAGACCGAGGGCTCTTGCACCACCACGGACTAAAGCAGCAGTGTGCCATGTCTGTGACACAGAAGACAAACTAAATCTAACAACTAACACTGAGAAAAAGAAAAGAAAAACATCTTTTCTCCATGACTGCTGCCTGCTGAAGCCTCGCAGCACTCGGCCAAAGCAGCCAGCCTTACTTGCAGAATTTGTAGAGGATCTTCTCAAACACGAGGACGGGTCCCGTGCTGCCGAGGATGGTGAGAGGCTGGCCAGCAAAGAGGGAATACACCACGCCGGTCATGGACGCGCCCAGCAGCGACTCCATGGCACTCTGTCCGGGCAAGAGAGGCAGCAGTGAGTAAATAAATCGTTAGGGGCAGGGGGGGGGGGGGGGGAACCAACAAAGCAAATTCACTGCAGCAAGGACTTTTGCCTGAGTGTTATCCTCCCCCATGCCACCCAACAGAGAGAGCTGCTCACTATGTGGCCATTGGTCGCCTCCCCCAGCAGGCCCCCAAAGGTGATGACAGGGGACATGCAGGCACAGTAGAGGAAGAAGAAGGACGCCAGACACTGCAGGCTCAGACCATCCCGAAAGTCGCTCCAGAACCACGGGGCTTTTCGCTTCACATCCAGGACCAAACCTCCAAAGAGCCTGGAGGAAGGAAAAAATAGACACTGTTCTCCTGGAAGAAGGGCCATCACCAGCACAGAGTAACTTGCATTGCTAAACAGAAGCAGTCTCCTTCTCCCATTTTATACCCAGTAGAAGCAGAGGCACACAAAAGAACCCGCCAACAACCACAACCACAACCACAACAGACCTAACCTGAGAGCCCATCCCCTCTTCTTGCAACAGTCCCTGGCTTTGAGAAGCAGCAGAGCTCTACCTGGAGGTATTGACACATCTGCTTCCACCCCAAATCAAGAAAACCTGTGTGCAGTGATGCTGTGGCTGAGCCCAGCTGCCCAGATCTCCCACCTGCCCAGCCCAGGGGACCAAGCTGGTAACGTGGAGCCCCTTCACTGAACCAACTAACCCCCAAAACCTGCTAGAAGGGAGGGGCGTGCTCAGGTTTTAGAGGCAAACAGAAAAAAAACCACCAAACTATTCAAGCTCACACCTTCCTGTCCGCTCCAGTTCAGGACCACTGTGTTTCTCCGCCTTGCTCTGAGAAGCACTGTCATCGAGAGCTCCTGGCACCTTCCTTTTTTCCTGTTACAATGGAAATAAGAGCAAGATACGTATTTGAACCACTGGCTTGTTTTGCTGCCGGTCTGGGTAGGTGACTGTGTCAAACTGGGACCTTGTGAACCTGGGCCCCTGCACAGCATCCCCAGCCGTGCTGCCATCCTGCCCGTCCCCCTCGCGCCTCCCTCCTCCTCCGCAGCACCCACCTGCGAAGGGACGTTTTTCGGGGGCTCGATTCGGATCGAGGGATCCCACTCTCCTGGCGGCAAGACCGTGACCTCATCCAGGAACTCCTCGATGCCGGCCACGAGGTCAGCCCGGTTCTTGGCTTTATAGGCAACGTCACGGAAAACCTGCCGATAGGAGACAACCCGGTGAGAGGACAACCCATCGCGGATGTCCTCAGCAGGGCAATAAGCCCTTGGCTAAAGGGGGCAAGATAGTTTTCCCCACAGGTCCTGTTGGAAAGGGCAGGGAATGTTCCCCCAAAAGGAACATCTGCGCATGGTGGTATTTGTAATCATCTCCAGGAGGCTCCCGTCCCCCACGGCACACCACAGCCTTTTGCTGAAAGAGGAGAAGTTGGACCGGCCCTGGCAATGCCACCACTGGGGACAGCGTGCTGGGCACCCGGGGAGAAGGATGAGGTGCAGGATGCACCCCGGGTGGGATTTCAGCCTCCGGGATGGGGGGTGATGCAACTCCGCAGGTTTGCTTTGGGGTGCAAACCAAGGGTGGGCTATTTGGAGAGCTGCGGGCAGCTGGCACAGCAAAGCCTCTTCCTCACTACTACAGAGACAGGGAGAGGTGAAGAAAGCCAAAAAGGACCCGGAGATCTCGCTTAGCTCGTCGCACCTCATCCGTCATGAGAGTAGCCATGGACCTGCCGATCTCATGGTACTGGTGGGCTTTTCCTTCCGGTCCAAGCAAAACAAACAGGAACCTGGGCAAGGAAAACACAGTGAGAGAGAAGAACATGCCCTTGCTCAAAGAGCACCCAAGGAAATCCCTGGGAGCTCCCAGCCCAGAGCGCGGCTCGAGAGGGGACACGTAGGCTCACCGACTCCGGTGATGAATTTGACATTCATCAGAACCGATCGCAAATCTAGTTTTTGGGCCAACTTTCCGTACAGTTGGCCAGTGGGTTTAAAAGCTACAGCAGGGAAGGGAGAAACGAAGGCAAGGAGATGTGGGTGCGAGAAACGTGCTTGCTCCCACTGGCCTTGTTCCCTTGGGACGCCAAACCGATGCATGCAATTCGATGTTTTCTTGGGGTTTTTGGTTTTTTTTCCAGTCAAAACTTTGTGCTCCTCATTCGGACCTGGTTGGGATGGGAACTTCCGTCATGCCCGAGAGGAGGACAGCCGGGGTCAGGCGGACAAATGCCACGATGGGCTGGCGAAGGAAATCCAGCTCTCCTACGAGCACGTTGGACGCTTCAGCCCCTCTGGGAATTTTCTTCATGAAGTGCAGCTCCGCCTGGGCACGACAAGCGATTTTCAGGCAGTTACCCCAAAAGCAAAGCCCACAGCACTCTGCAGCACACTCTGCAGCCAAGGTTGCAAGAGCAAATCTGGCCCTAAAGGCGTAAGAAAGCCACGAGTGTCTCACCTTGCTGAAATCCATTGCGCTGGCCTCATGGCTCACCCCATTTTTAGCTTCTGCAGTGGTGGGAGAAGGATGAGGGGTGAGTGTTTGGGCTGGTGGGACAAAGGAAGACACTCAGGAGGAGGGACAAAGAGCAATTGGGACGCTTCTCCTTTGCCAGGGCAAGTCTAAAGGGGCCAAAGCCCTGTAGAAACCCTAACCCTAACCCTAACCCTAACCCTAACCCTACCATCGTCCATCAAATATTTGGGGGCTTTCTGAGATCCAGAGGTACTTTCCCATGACTATTGCTCTCCTTGGAATTGTCTGTGCCCTTCTGTCTGCCTGTGATAAACAGCTGGTCGTGTGACTGGCGTAGTAGGTATGGAGGACGTAAACCGGCACAGCCAGTCCACTTCCCTTATCGCTGAGCATTTCCATTTGCCTTCCAGTCACATGCTTGAGCTGCAAAGCGGTTTCCGATTCCTACGAGGCCTTCCTGGATGTCCCTTTGGATATAAAAGTAAGAGGGTTTGTAGCTGTGATTCAAGACGTCCCAAGGCCCCTGTAGCTTCCCAGAATAAACACAGGGGGCGGAAAAACACATACTGTGAACAAAAGAGAGCTGAGTGGCGGGTGGGAGGTGGAACGGACTGTGTCCTTCTGGGGAGGCCGTGGCAGCGGTCCCCCTGTAGGTGCTGGCTTTAAGCTGGACAAGCACGCATTATCCTCTCCGCACCCTTGACGTACTCTCATCCTTCTTCCCTCTGCCCTGCCTCAACACCCGTCTGGCTCCCAGGCTGATGGGTTGTATTGGTTTCATTATTGATGACCCTGCACACCATCGGTAGCTGAACTGTGCGGTGCCACAGGGAGGTAGCTCTTGAGTGCCCCAGGAATCCCTGGGAAAGGAGGGAAATGTTCAGCATAATACCCGCTTTCTGCCTCCTTCTGGACACTGCTGGCGGGTTCACAGTGGGTCTCCTCAGCCTCGGGTACCTGGGCTGCCTTGTCAGCTCCTAGGAAGTGTTTGGGCGAGGGCGTTTCCCCGAGCTCACTGCTCTCCTTTCTCACTCCTCCAGGCAGCCTCATCTGTCACCGCAGCTCTGGAGGACTTTGTGAAACCCGAGCAGCTGGACGGCGAAAACTGCTTTAAATGTAGCAAGTAAGATGATTGCCATCGACATATTAATATTAGATCCTGCGTGAAGGTGCTGCATGTCATCGAGCGTAAGTCATCTTTTCACGTATGTTCAACGCACGATCATGACACGCAGCTGTTTTGTTTAATATGTCCTTATGCAACTGAAGAGCCTTAAAATAGGGTAAGGATGTGCGAGACATGAAAGCCTGTCTGGCTTTCTGGGTGGGAAAAAGGGTGCATTTCAGCACTTGGCTCTGTGCTTGGTTTCAAGGTGTGACAAGATGGTTGCCGCCTCCAAGAGGCTTACAATCCACCGTGTGCCCAAGGTTCTCACGCTGTGTCTGAAAAGGTTTGAAGAGTTCACCGGCAGGAAGATCAGCAAGGTGTGTACGCCAGTGGAGCGCAACTTTCTCTTCCCGGAGCAGGAGATTTCCCAAAGCAGTACGCTCTTTCACAAGCTGTTCAGGTTGAGTTTTTCGTGTTCCCTTCTGGGGAGGGGAGAGGAGAGGTCCCGTGGGAAGACAAGCATGTACTCCGCTCCGACAGAGCTGCTTTGGCCGGGAACAGTTTCCTGCCACCCAAACCATTACATGTTGAAGGCTATTTCATGTAGTATTTCAGGATGATTTCTGAGCCCTCTTGGTCTCTCCGTAGGTGGTGGAGTATCCCGAGTACTTGGATCTTCGGCCATACACATCTCAGGCGGCTGGAGAACCGCTCCTCTACGCCTTGTATGCTGTCCTGGTGCATAGCGGTGGCAGCTGTGATGCAGGACACTATTTCTGCTACACAAAGGTAAAGAGCAACTTCCTTCCTAGCAGGGGAAAAACGTGTGCTGGGGAAGACATGCTTTCACAGCAGTGTTACTGGCAGCCAAGGCTTTGGGGGAGAAGGTCTCCTTACCAGCTGCATTGGATTTGTTTTAGCGTACTCTTGGTTCTGTTGCTTTCTGCCTGTGTTATCGTTGAGAAACCATGCAGTTCATCTCCAGATATCGTTGCCCTTTTTTACAGGCCAGCAATGGACTGTGGTACGAGATGAACGATTCGTCTGTGGATGGTCGTGGCATCGATACAGTTCTCAGGCAGCAAGCCTATTTGCTGTTTTATGTCAGGTAATAACAAGATTTAAAATGTGTTCAGAATACGTTTCCTTTTCCTGGCTTTGCTGTTTTTCTTCTCATCCTCCGGAGTGTTTCTCTTTCTGTCACAGGAGACAATTACTACCTGCATTATTCGGTGCTGTCAAATGTGAACTACCCCCCCGTCAGTCTTTCTCTCTCCTAGCTGGGCTTTAGGCTCCTGCCCTGCTGTGAACTGCTACTTGCCTGCTCTCTGAAGCTGGCTAATGTAGAGAAGAATACTTAGAGGCAATTCCGACAGGAAAGATGGGGAGGGACTATTTATCAGGGAGTGCAGTGATAGGACGAGGGGTAACGGTTTTGAACTGAAAGAGGGAAGATGTAGATTAGATATTAGGAAGAAATTGTTTACGGTGAGGGTGGTGAGACACTGGAAGAGGTTGCCCAGAGAAGTTGTGGATGCCCCCTCCCTGGAAGTGGTCAAGGCCGGGTTGGATGGGGCTTTGAGCAACCTGATCTAGTGGAAGGTATCCCTGCCCATGGCAGAGGAGTTGGAACTAGATGATCTTTAAGGTCCCTTCGGACCCAAGCCATTTTATGATTCTACGATTCTATGAAATGGAGGCCGTAGGGGGTGTAAAGACGAGGACTTGCTCTGACAGGGGTAGACCTGGTGGGAAGACCCCAGTCGAATTTCCCATTGGTAGTCTTGGTAGCGTCTTCTCTCTGCCATAGAAACCGCTCCAAGAAGATGACTGAACGCCAGGGGAGGCTGCAAGAACAGCCTTAAACGGAGACCACTCTTTTTTTTCTCCAGGCGCTCTGATTTGAAAACAGGAGAAAGGGCTTCTTCCTCACCGGCACCATCATATGCCCGTTCCTTCCTCAGTCAGTGGGGGGCTGACAGCGAGCAGGCGGGTTCTGTGGGACCACAGGGCCTGCCTCGCAGGACTAAGGTAACTCTGGGGAGGTGGGTCAGGGCACCAGATGTGGACAGTGGATTTCTTTCTGGGATCTTGGCATTACTCTCTTTTCCCTCCCACGCTGCAGCTTTCTTCACAGCCACAACGCGGCTCCCTCTCAAAGCATCCCGCCTAGATCCACCCCGTTTGTCTGCCTTTGGCCCTTCTGCCTTTGCAGCCCTCCGGGAGAGCCTTTGGGAGGCCCTTAGCTGTCCCCTCACACAGCTCCTGGGGGTTCCCCACTTTTCTGGTCCTTTCAGGAGCAAAGGGCAGGACCTTTTCACTCTCTCTTTGCAGGACATGGCAGTGGGCATGGAGGGCTCTCCAGAGGACAGCGCCTCCTCCGCAACAGCCAGCACCAGCCAGCTAACCCGGGCAGGTGCACGGGAGGCATCTGCAGGCTGGCCGTGCCCCACCTGGCCAGGCAGGCTCAACATCGCCTCCTACATTGGCTTCTGCTTGCACCGCTTCTTCTGCGGCTGTATGAGGCTGGTGTCCAGAAGGAAAGCTGCGTGCCCGGTCTGCTGTCAACCATTTGACCATGTGCTGCACACCATGCGAGAAGACAGCAATAAAGACGAGCATGGACTCAGCCCTTCTTCCCGCTGCCAGAGGAACGGTGCCAGGGAGAGGGCCCGGAGCAGATCCCCGCAGTGGCGCAATGATCTCCGCAGCTGGTTCGTGGACGCCACGGACTATGACCACGCAGCAGGGAGGAGGAGAACTGGTCCTCCAAGTTGTGACAGCGCTCCCAGGGATGACGCAGCTCCAGGGCCCTCCAACGGCAGCTCCCAGTCGGCTCCCACACCCAGTGCTGCTCGGGAGCCAACCCTGCCAATGCAGAGAGAGCGGAGCAGATCCCTGCGGCAGGGCTACGATCTCCGCAGCCGCTTTGTGGAGATCACGGACTACCACCGCTCAGCAAGGAGGAGGAGGAGGTGGAGAGCAAGTCCTCCACGTCGTGACGGAGCCCCAAGGGATGACGGAGCTCCAGGGCCCTCCAACGGCAGCTCCCAGTTGGCTCCCACGCCCAGTGCTGCTCGGGAGCCAACCCTGCCAATGCAGAGAGAGCGGAGCAGATCCCTGCGGCAGGGCTACGATCTCCGCAGCCACTTTGTGGAGGTCACAGACTGCCACCGCTCAGCAAGGAGGAGGAGGAGGTGGAGAGCAAGTCCTCCACGTCGTGACGGAGCCTCAAGGGATGACGGAGCTCCAGGGCCCTCCAACGGCAGCTCCAAGTGGGCTCCCACACGCAGGGCTGCTCAGGAGCAAACTCTGCCGAGGCAGAGGGAGCGGAGCAGATCCCCGCGACGGGGCCATGATTTCTGCAGCCGGTTTGTGGACACCACAGACTATGACCCCTCAGCAGGGAGGAGGAGGAGGAGGGTTTCGGCGCCCCAGAGATGCACGTCGGACAAATACTCAGGGCGCTGCGGTGGTGACGGGGGCAGATTGTGACCCTGGATGGGGGAGGGGCACAGCATCTGACTCCTGCAGTGCCGGAGAGGAGGAGGACGAAGAATCCAGGAAGCACCAAAACTGCCCCCAGCAGGGACCAAGCTGCACAAAGGGCACCCGCAGCGCACCCTGTCTCTCCTCCCAGTACTGCCTCTGGCCAGGAAGAGCTCAGAGGGACCTTCCAGAGACTTGGACAGCTCTGCCGGCTAGCCCGTCTGCCCACAGGCCCCTCGAGGAAGAGCTTTCATCCCTGTTCAGCTGTTGGGATCGCCTTGCAAAAACAACACACATTTGGTACCAACAGGCAGAAAAGCCAAAGCCAGAATTAAAAACACTTGTTGGCCTTGCGTATATCATTCATGGGGTGTTTTCTTCTCTGTAGGTGTTGGGAAATACCCAGTGTGGGAGGTTTATGTCTTGGGATTTTGAAAGCTGTGTGCTTGCGTATGCCCATCTTGCAATCTCTTCTTTTTAAATATGGAGTTCAAGTCACTCGAACAGAAATGGGCTGGATGAGCCGACAGCGAGCGGGACTGAAACGGGCTGAACGGCCGGGCCCGGAGGGTGCTGCTCAGTGGCACCAAGTCTAGCGCGAGGCAAGTAACTAGCGGTGTCGCCCAGGGGTCAGTACTGGGTCCGATCCTGTTTAACATCTTCCTTAATTAATGGCCTGGATGATGGGGCAGAGTGTAAGTCACCTCAGGTGGCTTTCTTTTTACGTAGTTTTTGGTTTTCAAAGACGCTTTTGTGTAAACATCCTTGAGAGTTTAAGCAGGAGGGCTTCAAAGCGGGCTGAAAGAGGGCTGCAGAGCAGCCCCCTCCTGCTGCCCTGCTGTGGATCGCTCCTCTGTGCTCGGTCCCCACGGCATCGGAGGCGGTGCTGAGGTGCTGGAGTGAAACGTTAGGGTGCTGCAAAGGAGCAGGCAGTGACGGCCAAGAGGCAGATCCTCTCCTCGGCTGCACAGTCACTCCTGTGTTTAGCAAAGTCGTTGGTTTCCAGCGGTGCCAGGGAACAGTTTGCGGTGCCTGGCAGGAGCATCACAGACTAGTTGGGTCTCCTTCTGTGCTCTGAACTTGCAGAGAGCTACAGAGGTGACAAAACTTCTTGGCCAGGAAGACCCTCCTCAGGTGACCCAACGCGTGTTTGAAATCCACCTAGAGAGTATTGATCCTTGTAGAAGAGAGACGATCCCAAAGCATCAAGTTTGGATCGCTGCAACAGCTTTTGGAGTGGAAAACGATGGCAAAGTTAGAGCATTTCCGGTTTTGTTTCTCTCAGTTAAAGCATTGTCAGATGCCACAGTGATGGGCAACGTATCAAGTGCGAAGACAGCTTCCTAAGTTGGCGTTTCCGATGTCCATAATGTCTAATGAGGACAGACACAGTCTGCACAGGCCTGACATAGCTTCCTAGAGCCTGGAAGCCCTGGCAGCTGGTTCTGGTCAGGCTCCTCGTTGCCTTTACTAATAATAGCAACGAAATACATATATTTTTTTTAATCTTTCTTTTTTTTTTTTCTTTTTTTTTTCCCCCCCCCCACCAGGCACCTTCATAGGAATAATAGTAAAAAGTGAAATAAGAAAAAACTCTGGCCAGGTCACCTGATGGATAAGATGCCTTCCATAAAAGGAGCCCCTCGGGGCTCAGGCATTCTTCAGCCACGTTCACCTGACCAAGCCCGCCTGCTGTGGCATTTTGTGAAGGGCAATGAACGTCACGCTGCCCAAGCACAAGAGCTGTAGCTGAAGTGTGTGAGTGAGGAGCGGGCAGCGAAGGCACACCCTGCTCGACATCCAGCTGCCAGGATCCTCTGCTTCCCCGGGTAGCATGGGGCGCTGCCAGCTCCTGAGCCCTGACCCCGTGTCGTGGTTTAACCCCAGGAGGCAGCTCAGCACCACACAGACGCTCACTCACTCCCCCCCGCACCGATGGGATAGGGGAGAGAATCAGGAGGGTAAAAGTGAGGAAACTCATGGGTTGAGATAAAGACGGTTTAATAATTAAAGCAAAAGCCGCACACGCAAGCCAAGCAAAATAGGGAATTCCTTCACCACTTCCCATTGGCAGGCAGGTGTTCAGCCATCTCCAGGAAAGCAGGGCTCCATCACGCCTAACGGTGACTTGGGAAGACAAAACGCCATCACTCCGAACGTCTCCCCTTTCTTTTCCTTCTTCCCCCAGCTTTTATTGCTGAGCGTGACACCATGGGGTATGGAATATGAACCTGTAGGAGACCAGGTGCTTTGCTACACGAGTCTCATGGACGCAGTCCTGGACCTGGAAAAAGAGGAAAAGCAACCCTCAGCAACCCAAATGTGCCAGCCAAAGCTGTGAACAGGCACGCTTACAGCCCTGGGCAGGTTTTATTCATCTGGCTGGTGCGGCTCCGGGAAGAAGTGGGAGCTCTGCCGGCGGACGAAGAGCCCTTTGCCAGCTGCTGGGGTCTGGGAGGTGCCCGGGCCGTGGCAGCCGTGTGGCCTCAAGGGGACACATCCCCGTGCAGGCCCGTGTCACAAAGGGGCAGTGAAGTGGCACCCGCCCGGCGCTTGTGACCTCACCTGGCCAGGGCTTGGGATCCCGAAAAGCGGGCCAGCGAAAGGTAGTTGGGCTGAGCCGGCCTTCGGGATAACTCGGCTCCTTCCCTTGCTACTTGCGTGCCTACTTTTTTCCAAGCATTCATCATTTACTGCCCACTTCTCCTCACCTTCCATCCTCTTTCAAAGGTAATTCTGAGTTGACTTTCGGGACAGATCATAGAGTAGGTAGACTGGGATAAAAGTATAGGCTGGTCTATACCTTCTAGAGCTCTAGGCTGAGCTATTTACACCTCTGTAGGCTGGCCAGATATGCGCTGTGGGTAGAGTTCCTATTTGCTAATTCTTATTTCTTTACCGTATGCTAGGATAGGTAAGTAGCGGGGGTGGTAGTGTAGTCTGAGGCCTTGGGCTCAGCCTAGAATGCCAAGAAGCCCACCCTGACTGACGTGGTAGGAAGGGAGACAGAAAAGGAGCACAGCAAAGGCAGCCGTTAAAGTAGCGGCCGAAAGCTGGTCACCCCTGCATACAAGGTGGGAAGACGTGAGCTGGAGAGCCAGAGGGCTCTGCCGCTAACGCTAGCCACAGATCAGCAGCAGGTCCTCTTCGGAGAAGGTGACACGCAATGCAGTCTTTCAAAAGGGCCTCGGTCAATCGGAGTCCTGTGACAGGGACACTAGGGCCATCAGCCTGCAGCTCTGCAGCACTTCCGCTCCGGTTTCAGTACCACTGAAACACTTTTGATGGTGGATGCTGTTCTGTGGGTTGTGTTTGGGGGGTTTTTTTAATCCTTTTGTTGAGCTACAGTTATTTCTTTGCCATCAGGTGACGGGATTGGCACTGATCTCTTTCTGGAGTGCGTCCTGACATCCTTTGTCATCCAAAGCTGTCCCCTCTGTTCGTGAGAGGAGCGATGGCCGCAATGGGGAACGACTCCTGTGAGTAACGACTTCACCAGCAGGCTTGGACTTTGTGAATCCCCAAAGGCAATGGACGTGGCTGGTGCTCCATCCCTGAACGTTGATGTGCTGACAGCCTCGAGTGAATTCTGGGGCGTTTCCTGGTAGCAGCCAGACTTGCCCAGGTGTTTTCGATTAGACACAGGAAAACGCATTTTATCACTCCTCTGCCACTATGTACAAGACTTTGAAAGATGACGTTGCTCGTAGAAAGTTCTGACATCAGTAGGGTTACTTTCTGTGCTAGGTACTTGCTTGTTTTCATCAGGTTACAGTCAGGAAAAGGGAAGGCTTGACCTGATAATCCAATTCATGACTCTAGGGGGAAAGGAAGGTAGCCCAAGGCACAGAAATCAGTGTGGGTTCATTGGCCTTTCGGCAAAGGCAGCGGGGGAACAGAGTATTTTCCAAAACCGCTTCTTGACCAGTAACTGTCAACGGCAGTGTTAGGCTTCCTCCGATGGTTCTGTGTTGGAGGTTGGAGCTGGTTCTTCTGCGCGCTCCTGTAGACAACTTGACTTTTAAATACGCTTTCGTGCAACAATATCGTCTCCTCTCTTTTCAAATGTCATTTCCCTGCAGTCCTTGCCGAGGGAATGGCTCCGCCACAAAGGATCCTCTTTCCCCCGGAGAAGATTTGCATGGCCTGGCAGCAAAGACAGAGACCTGGAGCGGGACTCCACAACCTGGGCAATATGTGCTTCCTCAACTCCGTCCTGCAGTGCCTGACGTACACACCCCCTCTGGCCAACTACCTGCTCTCTCGGGAGCACAGCCGGTCCTGTGAGTCCTTTTAGGAACGTCTCCTTGCACATCAGCTGGGCACTGATCCCAAGGATTCCCAGCATCTGGAATTTGATTTAAGGAGAAAAGCAGCCCTTCTTTCCAACCCCCCGAGTTGGTGTTCTTTGAACACTCAAGCCTAGGAGACGCTTGTCGTGTCTAGGTGTCCTCATCTTCAGAAAGGCACCTCTTTCTAGCCCCGGGTCTCGGTCCCTACTCCCGCAAGTTCAACTCTCTTTGCTCGTTGCACAGAAAACTTCTGTCAGTTTAGCATCTCTCTGAAGAAAGTTTTCTATGCACTAAAATGTCCCGGGCTTGTTGGGATGCCGGCACCTTGGGAGAAGAGGAGTGGAGACTGTTCTTATAACGTCAAGACCTCCACGAGGTTTCCCATGGCTAGGGATATTTTGCTCACCTGAGAAGCTTCCTTCCCTCCCTCCCTCCCTCCCTCTTTAGGTCGTCAGCAAGGCTTCTGCATGATGTGCGTAATGGAGGCGCACGTTAACAAGGTCCTGCATTTCTCAGCCAGTGCCATCCAGCCTTGGACTGTCGTCCGTGTCCTCACACGTAAGTCATTTCAGGTGCTTTCACAGGTTTTCTTCCCTTCTTGGAGGGGAGAGCTATTAACCTCTTCTTTCTTAGGAATAGGAGAACATTTCCGGCATGGCATGCAGGAAGACGCCCATGAGTTCTTACGCTATACTGTCGATGCCATGCAGAGAGCTTGTCTGAGTGGAAGCAGCAAGTAAGCACGAGCAAATTACCTTTTCAATGTTCCTGAGCCCTTTGGACTCCTTGATGTACTCCCATCAAGGAAACCCTACACCCAGGGTTTTCAGACAAAGCAAAACTCTTGGGGGAGATAACTCTCTGCCCTACTTCTGAGCTCCAACTACCATTTGTTTCCAGCTGGGACATCTCTTCTCAAGCAACTACCATCGTCCATCAAATATTTGGGGGCTTTCTGAGGTCCAGAGGTACTTTCCCATGACTATTGCTCTCCTTGGAATTGTCTGTGCCCTTCTGTCTGCCTGTGATAAACAGCTGGTCGTGTGACTGGCGTAGTAGGTATGGAGGACGTAAACCGGCACAGCCAGTCCACTTCCCTTATCGCTGAGCATTTCCATTTGCCTTCCAGTCACATGCTTGAGCTGCAAAGCGGTTTCCGATTCCTACGAGGCCTTCCTGGATGTCCCTTTGGATATAAAAGTAAGAGGGTTTGTAGCTGTGATTCAAGACGTCCCAAGGCCCCTGTAGCTTCCCAGAATAAACACAGGGGGCGGAAAAACACATACTGTGAACAAAAGAGAGCTGAGTGGTGGGTGGGAGGTGGAACGGACTGTGTCCTTCTGGGGAGGCCGTGGCAGCGGTCCCCCTGTAGGTGCTGGCTTTAAGCTGGACAAGCACGCATTATCCTCTCCGCACCCTTGACGTACTCTCATCCTTCTTCCCTCTGCCCTGCCTCAACACCCGTCTGGCTCCCAGGCTGATGGGTTGTATTGGTTTCATTATTGATGACCCTGCACACCATCGGTAGCTGAACTGTGCGGTGCCACAGGGAGGTAGCTCTTGAGTGCCCCAGGAATCCCTGGGAAAGGAGGGAAATGTTCAGCATAATACCCGCTTTCTGCCTCCTTCTGGACACTGCTGGCAGGTTCACAGTGGGTCTCCTCAGCCTCGGGTACCTGGGCTGCCTTGTCAGCTCCTAGGAAGTGTTTGGGCGAGGGCGTTTCCCCGAGCTCACTGCTCTCCTTTCTCACTCCTCCAGGCAGCCTCATCTGTCACCGCAGCTCTGGAGGACTTTGTGAAACCCGAGCAGCTGGACGGCGAAAACTGCTTTAAATGTAGCAAGTAAGATGATTGCCATCGACATATTAATATTAGATCCTGCGTGAAGGTGCTGCATGTCATCGAGCGTAAGTCATCTTTTCACGTATGTTCAACGCACGATCATGACACGCAGCTGTTTTGTTTAATATGTCCTTATGCAACTGAAGAGCCTTAAAATAGGGTAAGGATGTGCGAGACATGAAAGCCTGTCTGGCTTTCTGGGTGGGAAAAAGGGTGCATTTCAGCACTTGGCTCTGTGCTTGGTTTCAAGGTGTGACAAGATGGTTGCCGCCTCCAAGAGGTTTACAATCCACCGTGTGCCCAAGGTTCTCACGCTGTGTCTGAAAAGGTTTGAAGAGTTCACCGGCAGGAAGATCAGCAAGGTGTGTACGCCAGTGGAGCGCAACTTTCTCTTCCCGGAGCAGGAGATTTCCCAAAGCAGTACGCTCTTTCACAAGCTGTTCAGGTTGAGTTTTTCGTGTTCCCTTCTGGGGAGGGGAGAGGAGAGGTCCCGTGGGAAGACAAGCATGTACTCCGCTCCGACAGAGCTGCTTTGGCCGGGAACAGTTTCCTGCCACCCAAACCATTACATGTTGAAGGCTATTTCATGTAGTATTTCAGGATGATTTCTGAGCCCTCTTGGTCTCTCCGTAGGTGGTGGAGTATCCCGAGTACTTGGATCTTCGGCCATACACATCTCAGGCGGCTGGAGAACCGCTCCTCTACGCCTTGTATGCTGTCCTGGTGCATAGCGGTGGCAGCTGTGATGCAGGACACTATTTCTGCTACACAAAGGTAAAGAGCAACTTCCTTCCTAGCAGGGGAAAAACGTGTGCTGGGGAAGACACGCTTTCACAGCAGTGTTACTGGCAGCCAAGGCTTTGGGGGAGAAGGTCTCCTTACCAGCTGCATTGGATTTGTTTTAGCGTACTCTTGGTTCTGTTGCTTTCTGCCTGTGTTATCGTTGAGAAACCATGCAGTTCATCTCCAGATATCGTTGCCCTTTTTTACAGGCCAGCAATGGACTGTGGTACGAGATGAACGATTCGTCTGTGGATGGTCGTGGCATCGATACAGTTCTCAGGCAGCAAGCCTATTTGCTGTTTTATGTCAGGTAATAACAAGATTTAAAATGTGTTCAGAATACGTTTCCTTTTCCCGGCTTTGCTGTTTTTCTTCTCATCCTCCGGAGTGTTTCTCTTTCTGTCACAGGAGACAATTACTACCTGCATTATTCGGTGCTGTCAAATGTGAACTACCCCCCGTCAGTCTTTCTCTCTCCTAGCTGGGCTTTAGGCTCCTGCCCTGCTGTGAACTGCTACTTGCCTGCTCTCTGAAGCTGGCTAATGTAGAGAAGAATACTTAGAGGCAATTCCGACAGGAAAGATGGGGAGGGACTATTTATCAGGGAGTGCAGTGATAGGACGAGGGGTAACGGTTTTGAACTGAAAGAGGGAAGATGTAGATTAGATATTAGGAAGAAATTGTTTACGGTGAGGGTGGTGAGACACTGGAAGAGGTTGCCCAGAGAAGTTGTGGATGCCCCCTCCCTGGAAGTGGTCAAGGCCGGGTTGGATGGGGCTTTGAGCAACCTGATCTAGTGGAAGGTATCCCTGCCCATGGCAGAGGAGTTGGAACTAGATGATCTTTAAGGTCCCTTCGGACCCAAGCCATTTTATGATTCTACGATTCTATGAAATGGAGGCCGTAGGGGGTGTAAAGACGAGGACTTGCTCTGACAGGGGTAGACCTGGTGGGAAGACCCCAGTCGAATTTCCCATTGGTAGTCTTGGTAGCGTCTTCTCTCTGCCATAGAAACCGCTCCAAGAAGATGACTGAACGCCAGGGGAGGCTGCAAGAACAGCCTTAAACGGAGACCACTCTTTTTTTTCTCCAGGCGCTCTGATTTGAAAACAGGAGAAAGGGCGTCTTCCTCACCGGCACCATCATATGCCCGTTCCTTCCTCAGTCAGTGGGGGGCTGACAGCGAGCAGGCGGGTTCTGTGGGACCACAGGGCCTGCCTCGCAGGACTAAGGTAACTCTGGGGAGGTGGGTCAGGGCACCAGATGTGGACAGTGGATTTCTTTCTGGGATCTTGGCATTACTCTCTTTTCCCTCCCACGCTGCAGCTTTCTTCACAGCCACAACGCGGCTCCCTCTCAAAGCATCCCGCCTAGATCCACCCCGTTTGTCTGCCTTTGGCCCTTCTGCCTTTGCAGCCCTCCGGGAGAGCCTTTGGGAGGCCCTTAGCTGTCCCCTCACACAGCTCCTGGGGGTTCCCCACTTTTCTGGTCCTTTCAGCAGCAAAGGGCAGGACCTTTTCACTCTCTCTTTGCAGGACATGGCAGTGGGCATGGAGGGCTCTCCAGAGGACAGCGCCTCCTCCGCAACAGCCAGCACCAGCCAGCTAACCCGGGCAGGTGCACGGGAGGCATCTGCAGGCTGGCCGTGCCCCACCTGGCCAGGCAGGCTCAACATCGCCTCCTACATTGGCTTCTGCTTGCACCGCTTCTTCTGCGGCTGTATGAGGCTGGTGTCCAGAAGGAAAGCTGCGTGCCCGGTCTGCTGTCAACCATTTGACCATGTGCTGCACACCATGCGAGAAGACAGCAATAAAGACGAGCATGGATTCAGCCCTTCTTCCCGCTGCCAGAGGAACGGTGCCAGGGAGAGGGCCCGGAGCAGATCCCCGCAGTGGCGCAATGATCTCCGCAGCTGGTTCGTGGACGCCACGGACTATGACCATGCAGCAGGGAGGAGGAGAACTGGTCCTCCAAGTTGTGACAGCGCTCCCAGGGATGACGCAGCTCCAGGGCCCTCCAACGGCAGCTCCCAGTCGGCTCCCACACCCAGTGCTGCTCGGGAGCCAACCCTGCCAATGCAGAGAGAGCGGAGCAGATCCCTGCGGCAGGGCTACGATCTCCGCAGCCGCTTTGTGGAGATCACGGACTACCACCGCTCAGCAAGGAGGAGGAGGAGGTGGAGAGCAAGTCCTCCACGTCGTGACGGAGCCCCAAGGGATGACGGAGCTCCAGGGCCCTCCAACGGCAGCTCCCAGTTGGCTCCCACGCCCAGTGCTGCTCGGGAGCCAACCCTGCCAATGCAGAGAGAGCGGAGCAGATCCCTGCGGCAGGGCTACGATCTCCGCAGCCACTTTGTGGAGGTCACAGACTGCCACCGCTCAGCAAGGAGGAGGAGGAGGTGGAGAGCAAGTCCTCCACGTCGTGACGGAGCCTCAAGGGATGACGGAGCTCCAGGGCCCTCCAACGGCAGCTCCAAGTGGGCTCCCACACGCAGGGCTGCTCAGGAGCAAACTCTGCCGAGGCAGAGGGAGCGGAGCAGATCCCCGCGACGGGGCCATGATTTCTGCAGCCGGTTTGTGGACACCACAGACTATGACCCCTCAGCAGGGAGGAGGAGGAGGAGGGTTTCGGCGCCCCAGAGATGCACGTCGGACAAATACTCAGGGCGCTGCGGTGGTGACGGGGGCAGATTGTGACCCTGGATGGGGGAGGGGCACAGCATCTGACTCCTGCAGTGCCGGAGAGGAGGAGGACGAAGAATCCAGGAAGCACCAAAACTGCCCCCAGCAGGGACCAAGCTGCACAAAGGGCACCCGCAGCGCACCCTGTCTCTCCTCCCAGTACTGCCTCTGGCCAGGAAGAGCTCAGAGGGACCTTCCAGAGACTTGGACAGCTCTGCCGGCTAGCCCGTCTGCCCACAGGCCCCTCGAGGAAGAGCTTTCATCCCTGTTCAGCTGTTGGGATCGCCTTGCAAAAACAACACACATTTGGTACCAACAGGCAGAAAAGCCAAAGCCAGAATTAAAAACACTTGTTGGCCTTGCGTATATCATTCATGGGGTGTTTTCTTCTCTGTAGGTGTTGGGAAATACCCAGTGTGGGAGGTTTATGTCTTGGGATTTTGAAAGCTGTGTGCTTGCGTATGCCCATCTTGCAATCTCTTCTTTTTAAATATGGAGTTCAAGTCACTCGAACAGAAATGGGCTGGATGAGCCGACAGCGAGCGGGACTGAAACGGGCTGAACGGCCGGGCCCGGAGGGTGCTGCTCAGTGGCACCAAGTCTAGCGCGAGGCAAGTAACTAGCGGTGTCGCCCAGGGGTCAGTACTGGGTCCGATCCTGTTTAACATCTTCCTTAATTAATGGCCTGGATGATGGGGCAGAGTGTAAGTCACCTCAGGTGGCTTTCTTTTTACGTAGTTTTTGGTTTTCAAAGACGCTTTTGTGTAAACATCCTTGAGAGTTTAAGCAGGAGGGCTTCAAAGCGGGCTGAAAGAGGGCTGCAGAGCAGCCCCCTCCTGCTGCCCTGCTGTGGATCGCTCCTCTGTGCTCGGTCCCCACGGCATCGGAGGCGGTGCTGAGGTGCTGGAGTGAAACGTTAGGGTGCTGCAAAGGAGCAGGCAGTGACGGCCAAGAGGCAGATCCTCTCCTCGGCTGCACAGTCACTCCTGTGTTTAGCAAAGTCGTTGGTTTCCAGCGGTGCCAGGGAACAGTTTGCGGTGCCTGGCAGGAGCATCACAGACTAGTTGGGTCTCCTTCTGTGCTCTGAACTTGCAGAGAGCTACAGAGGTGACAAAACTTCTTGGCCAGGAAGACCCTCCTCAGGTGACCCAACGCGTGTTTGAAATCCACCTAGAGAGTATTGATCCTTGTAGAAGAGAGACGATCCCAAAGCATCAAGTTTGGATCGCTGCAACAGCTTTTGGAGTGGAAAACGATGGCAAAGTTAGAGCATTTCCGGTTTTGTTTCTCTCAGTTAAAGCATTGTCAGATGCCACAGTGATGGGCAACGTATCAAGTGCGAAGACAGCTTCCTAAGTTGGCGTTTCCGATGTCCATAATGTCTAATGAGGACAGACACAGTCTGCACAGGCCTGACATAGCTTCCTAGAGCCTGGAAGCCCTGGCAGCTGGTTCTGGTCAGGCTCCTCGTTGCCTTTACTAATAATAGCAACGAAATACATATATTTTTTTTAATCTTTCTTTTTTTTTTTTTCTTTTTTTTTTTTTTTTTTCCCCACCAGGCACCTTCATAGGAATAATAGTAAAAAGTGAAATAAGAAAAAACTCTGGCCAGGTCACCTGATGGATAAGATGCCTTCCATAAAAGGAGCCCCTCGGGGCTCAGGCATTCTTCAGCCACGTTCACCTGACCAAGCCCGCCTGCTGTGGCATTTTGTGAAGGGCAATGAACGTCACGCTGCCCAAGCACAAGAGCTGTAGCTGAAGTGTGTGAGTGAGGAGCGGGCAGCGAAGGCACACCCTGCTCGACATCCAGCTGCCAGGATCCTCTGCTTCCCCGGGTAGCATGGGGCGCTGCCAGCTCCTGAGCCCTGACCCCGTGTCGTGGTTTAACCCCAGGAGGCAGCTCAGCACCACACAGACGCTCACTCACTCCCCCCCGCACCGATGGGATAGGGGAGAGAATCAGGAGGGTAAAAGTGAGGAAACTCATGGGTTGAGATAAAGACGGTTTAATAATTAAAGCAAAAGCCGCGCACGCAAGCCAAGCAAAATAGGGAATTCATTCACCACTTCCCATTGGCAGGCAGGTGTTCAGCCATCTCCAGGAAAGCAGGGCTCCATCACGCCTAACGGTGACTTGGGAAGACAAAACGCCATCACTCCGAACGTCTCCCCTTTCTTTTCCTTCTTCCCCCAGCTTTTATTGCTGAGCGTGACACCATGGGGTATGGAATATGAACCTGTAGGAGACCAGGTGCTTTGCTACACGAGTCTCATGGACGCAGTCCTGGACCTGGAAAAAGAGGAAAAGCAACCCTCAGCAACCCAAATGTGCCAGCCAAAGCTGTGAACAGGCACGCTTACAGCCCTGGGCAGGTTTTATTCATCTGGCTGGTGCGGCTCCGGGAAGAAGTGGGAGCTCTGCCGGCGGACGAAGAGCCCTTTGCCAGCTGCTGGGGTCTGGGAGGTGCCCGGGCCGTGGCAGCCGTGTGGCCTCAAGGGGACACATCCCCGTGCAGGCCCGTGTCACAAAGGGGCAGTGAAGTGGCACCCGCCCGGCGCTTGTGACCTCACCTGGCCAGGGCTTGGGATCCCGAAAAGCGGGCCAGCGAAAGGTAGTTGGGCTGGGCCGGCCTTCGGGATAACTCGGCTCCTTCCCTTGCTACTTGCGTGCCTACTTTTTTCCAAGCATTCATCATTTACTGCCCACTTCTCCTCACCTTCCATCCTCTTTCAAAGGTAATTCTGAGTTGACTTTCGGGACAGATCATAGAGTAGGTAGACTGGGATAAAAGTATAGGCTGGTCTATACCTTCTAGAGCTCTAGGCTGAGCTATTTACACCTCTGTAGGCTGGCCAGATATGCGCTGTGGGTAGAGTTCCTATTTGCTAATTCTTATTTCTTTACCGTATGCTAGGATAGGTAAGTAGCGGGGGTGGTAGTGTAGTCTGAGGCCTTGGGCTCAGCCTAGAATGCCAAGAAGCCCACCCTGACTGACGTGGTAGGAAGGGAGACAGAAAAGGAGCACAGCAAAGGCAGCCGTTAAAGTAGCGGCCGAAAGCTGGTCACCCCTGCATACAAGGTGGGAAGACGTGAGCTGGAGAGCCAGAGGGCTCTGCCGCTAACGCTAGCCACAGATCAGCAGCAGGTCCTCTTCGGAGAAGGTGACACGCAATGCAGTCTTTCAAAAGGGCCTCGGTCAATCGGAGTCCTGTGACAGGGACACTAGGGCCATCAGCCTGCAGCTCTGCAGCACTTCCGCTCCGGTTTCAGTACCACTGAAACACTTTTGATGGTGGATGCTGTTCTGTGGGTTGTGTTTGGGGGGTTTTTTTAATCCTTTTGTTGAGCTACAGTTATTTCTTTGCCATCAGGTGACGGGATTGGCACTGATCTCTTTCTGGAGTGCGTCCTGACATCCTTTGTCATCCAAAGCTGTCCCCTCTGTTCGTGAGAGGAGCGATGGCCGCAATGGGGAACGACTCCTGTGAGTAACGACTTCACCAGCAGGCTTGGACTTTGTGAATCCCCAAAGGCAATGGACGTGGCTGGTGCTCCATCCCTGAACGTTGATGTGCTGACAGCCTCGAGTGAATTCTGGGGCGTTTCCTGGTAGCAGCCAAACTTGCCCAGGTGTTTTCGATTAGACACAGGAAAACGCATTTTATCACTCCTCTGCCACTATGTACAAGACTTTGAAAGATGACGTTGCTCGTAGAAAGTTCTGACATCAGTAGGGTTACTTTCTGTGCTAGGTACTTGCTTGTTTTCATCAGGTTACAGTCAGGAAAAGGGAAGGCTTGACCTGATAATCCAATTCATGACTCTAGGGGGAAAGGAAGGTAGCCCAAGGCACAGAAATCAGTGTGGGTTCATTGGCCTTTCGGCAAAGGCAGCGGGGGAACAGAGTATTTTCCAAAACCGCTTCTTGACCAGTAACTGTCAACGGCAGTGATAGGCTTCCTCCGATGGTTCTGTGTTGGAGGTTGGAGCTGGTTCTTCTGCGCGCTCCTGTAGACAACTTGACTTTTAAATACGCTTTCGTGCAACAATATCGTCTCCTCTCTTTTCAAATGTCATTTCCCTGCAGTCCTTGCCGAGGGAATGGCTCCGCCACAAAGGATCCTCTTTCCCCCGGAGAAGATTTGCATGGCCTGGCAGCAAAGACAGAGACCTGGAGCGGGACTCCACAACCTGGGCAATACGTGCTTCCTCAACTCCGTCCTGCAGTGCCTGACGTACACACCCCCTCTGGCCAACTACCTGCTCTCTCGGGAGCACAGCCGGTCCTGTGAGTCCTTTTAGGAACGTCTCCTTGCACATCAGCTGGGCACTGATCCCAAGGATTCCCAGCATCTGGAATTTGATTTAAGGAGAAAAGCAGCCCTTCTTTCCAACCCCCCGAGTTGGTGTTCTTTGAACACTCAAGCCTAGGAGACGCTTGTCGTGTCTAGGTGTCCTCATCTTCAGAAAGGCACCTCTTTCTAGCCCCGGGTCTCGGTCCCTACTCCCGCAAGTTCAACTCTCTTTGCTCGTTGCACAGAAAACTTCTGTCAGTTTAGCATCTCTCTGAAGAAAGTTTTCTATGCACTAAAATGTCCCGGGCTTGTTGGGATGCCGGCACCTTGGGAGAAGAGGAGTGGAGACTGTTCTTATAACGTCAAGACCTCCACGAGGTTTCCCATGGCTAGGGATATTTTGCTCACCTGAGAAGCTTCCTTCCCTCCCTCCCTCCCTCCCTCTTTAGGTCGTCAGCAAGGCTTCTGCATGATGTGCGTAATGGAGGCGCACGTTAACAAGGTCCTGCATTTCTCAGCCAGTGCCATCCAGCCTTGGACTGTCGTCCGTGTCCTCACACGTAAGTCATTTCAGGTGCTTTCACAGGTTTTCTTCCCTTCTTGGAGGGGAGAGCTATTAACCTCTTCTTTCTTAGGAATAGGAGAACATTTCCGGCATGGCATGCAGGAAGACGCCCATGAGTTCTTACGCTATACTGTCGATGCCATGCAGAGAGCTTGTCTGAGTGGAAGCAGCAAGTAAGCACGAGCAAATTACCTTTTCAATGTTCCTGAGCCCTTTGGACTCCTTGATGTACTCCCATCAAGGAAACCCTACACCCAGGGTTTTCAGACAAAGCAAAACTCTTGGGGGAGATAACTCTCTGCCCTACTTCTGAGCTCCAACTACCATTTGTTTCCAGCTGGGACATCTCTTCTCAAGCAACTACCATCGTCCATCAAATATTTGGGGGCTTTCTGAGATCCAGAGGTACTTTCCCATGACTATTGCTCTCCTTGGAATTGTCTGTGCCCTTCTGTCTGCCTGTGATAAACAGCTGGTCGTGTGACTGGCGTAGTAGGTATGGAGGACGTAAACCGGCACAGCCAGTCCACTTCCCTTATCGCTGAGCATTTCCATTTGCCTTCCAGTCACATGCTTGAGCTGCAAAGCGGTTTCCGATTCCTACGAGGCCTTCCTGGATGTCCCTTTGGATATAAAAGTAAGAGGGTTTGTAGCTGTGATTCAAGACGTCCCAAGGCCCCTGTAGCTTCCCAGAATAAACACAGGGGGCGGAAAAACACATACTGTGAACAAAAGAGAGCTGAGTGGCGGGTGGGAGGTGGAACGGACTGTGTCCTTCTGGGGAGGCCGTGGCAGCGGTCCCCCTGTAGGTGCTGGCTTTAAGCTGGACAAGCACGCATTATCCTCTCCGCACCCTTGACGTACTCTCATCCTTCTTCCCTCTGCCCTGCCTCAACACCCGTCTGGCTCCCAGGCTGATGGGTTGTATTGGTTTCATTATTGATGACCCTGCACACCATCGGTAGCTGAACTGTGCGGTGCCACAGGGAGGTAGCTCTTGAGTGCCCCAGGAATCCCTGGGAAAGGAGGGAAATGTTCAGCATAATACCCGCTTTCTGCCTCCTTCTGGACACTGCTGGCGGGTTCACAGTGGGTCTCCTCAGCCTCGGGTACCTGGGCTGCCTTGTCAGCTCCTAGGAAGTGTTTGGGCGAGGGCGTTTCCCCGAGCTCACTGCTCTCCTTTCTCACTCCTCCAGGCAGCCTCATCTGTCACCGCAGCTCTGGAGGACTTTGTGAAACCCGAGCAGCTGGACGGCGAAAACTGCTTTAAATGTAGCAAGTAAGATGATTGCCATCGACATATTAATATTAGATCCTGCGTGAAGGTGCTGCATGTCATCGAGCGTAAGTCATCTTTTCACGTATGTTCAACGCACGATCATGACACGCAGCTGTTTTGTTTAATATGTCCTTATGCAACTGAAGAGCCTTAAAATAGGGTAAGGATGTGCGAGACATGAAAGCCTGTCTGGCTTTCTGGGTGGGAAAAAGGGTGCATTTCAGCACTTGGCTCTGTGCTTGGTTTCAAGGTGTGACAAGATGGTTGCCGCCTCCAAGAGGCTTACAATCCACCGTGTGCCCAAGGTTCTCACGCTGTGTCTGAAAAGGTTTGAAGAGTTCACCGGCAGGAAGATCAGCAAGGTGTGTACGCCAGTGGAGCGCAACTTTCTCTTCCCGGAGCAGGAGATTTCCCAAAGCAGTACGCTCTTTCACAAGCTGTTCAGGTTGAGTTTTTCGTGTTCCCTTCTGGGGAGGGGAGAGGAGAGGTCCCGTGGGAAGACAAGCATGTACTCCGCTCCGACAGAGCTGCTTTGGCCGGGAACAGTTTCCTGCCACCCAAACCATTACATGTTGAAGGCTATTTCATGTAGTATTTCAGGATGATTTCTGAGCCCTCTTGGTCTCTCCGTAGGTGGTGGAGTATCCCGAGTACTTGGATCTTCGGCCATACACATCTCAGGCGGCTGGAGAACCGCTCCTCTACGCCTTGTATGCTGTCCTGGTGCATAGCGGTGGCAGCTGTGATGCAGGACACTATTTCTGCTACACAAAGGTAAAGAGCAACTTCCTTCCTAGCAGGGGAAAAACGTGTGCTGGGGAAGACACGCTTTCACAGCAGTGTTACTGGCAGCCAAGGCTTTGGGGGAGAAGGTCTCCTTACCAGCTGCATTGGATTTGTTTTAGCGTACTCTTGGTTCTGTTGCTTTCTGCCTGTGTTATCGTTGAGAAACCATGCAGTTCATCTCCAGATATCGTTGCCCTTTTTTACAGGCCAGCAATGGACTGTGGTACGAGATGAACGATTCGTCTGTGGATGGTCGTGGCATCGATACAGTTCTCAGGCAGCAAGCCTATTTGCTGTTTTATGTCAGGTAATAACAAGATTTAAAATGTGTTCAGAATACGTTTCCTTTTCCCGGCTTTGCTGTTTTTCTTCTCATCCTCCGGAGTGTTTCTCTTTCTGTCACAGGAGACAATTACTACCTGCATTATTCGGTGCTGTCAAATGTGAACTACCCCCCGTCAGTCTTTCTCTCTCCTAGCTGGGCTTTAGGCTCCTGCCCTGCTGTGAACTGCTACTTGCCTGCTCTCTGAAGCTGGCTAATGTAGAGAAGAATACTTAGAGGCAATTCCGACAGGAAAGATGGGGAGGGACTATTTATCAGGGAGTGCAGTGATAGGACGAGGGGTAACGGTTTTGAACTGAAAGAGGGAAGATGTAGATTAGATATTAGGAAGAAATTGTTTACGGTGAGGGTGGTGAGACACTGGAAGAGGTTGCCCAGAGAAGTTGTGGATGCCCCCTCCCTGGAAGTGGTCAAGGCCGGGTTGGATGGGGCTTTGAGCAACCTGATCTAGTGGAAGGTATCCCTGCCCATGGCAGAGGAGTTGGAACTAGATGATCTTTAAGGTCCCTTCGGACCCAAGCCATTTTATGATTCTACGATTCTATGAAATGGAGGCCGTAGGGGGTGTAAAGACGAGGACTTGCTCTGACAGGGGTAGACCTGGTGGGAAGACCCCAGTCGAATTTCCCATTGGTAGTCTTGGTAGCGTCTTCTCTCTGCCATAGAAACCGCTCCAAGAAGATGACTGAACGCCAGGGGAGGCTGCAAGAACAGCCTTAAACGGAGACCACTCTTTTTTTTCTCCAGGCGCTCTGATTTGAAAACAGGAGAAAGGGCTTCTTCCTCACCGGCACCATCATATGCCCGTTCCTTCCTCAGTCAGTGGGGGGCTGACAGCGAGCAGGCGGGTTCTGTGGGACCACAGGGCCTGCCTCGCAGGACTAAGGTAACTCTGGGGAGGTGGGTCAGGGCACCAGATGTGGACAGTGGATTTCTTTCTGGGATCTTGGCATTACTCTCTTTGCCCTCCCACGCTGCAGCTTTCTTCACAGCCACAACGCGGCTCCCTCTCAAAGCATCCCGCCTAGATCCACCCCGTTTGTCTGCCTTTGGCCCTTCTGCCTTTGCAGCCCTCCGGGAGAGCCTTTGGGAGGCCCTTAGCTGTCCCCTCACACAGCTCCTGGGGGTTCCCCACTTTTCTGGTCCTTTCAGCAGCAAAGGGCAGGACCTTTTCACTCTCTCTTTGCAGGACATGGCAGTGGGCATGGAGGGCTCTCCAGAGGACAGCGCCTCCTCCGCAACAGCCAGCACCAGCCAGCTAACCCGGGCAGGTGCACGGGAGGCATCTGCAGGCTGGCCGTGCCCCACCTGGCCAGGCAGGCTCAACATCGCCTCCTACATTGGCTTCTGCTTGCACCGCTTCTTCTGCGGCTGTATGAGGCTGGTGTCCAGAAGGAAAGCTGCGTGCCCGGTCTGCTGTCAACCATTTGACCATGTGCTGCACACCATGCGAGAAGACAGCAATAAAGACGAGCATGGACTCAGCCCTTCTTCCCGCTGCCAGAGGAACGGTGCCAGGGAGAGGGCCCGGAGCAGATCCCCGCAGTGGCGCAATGATCTCCGCAGCTGGTTCGTGGACGCCACGGACTATGACCATGCAGCAGGGAGGAGGAGAACTGGTCCTCCAAGTTGTGACAGCGCTCCCAGGGATGACGCAGCTCCAGGGCCCTCCAACGGCAGCTCCCAGTCGGCTCCCACACCCAGTGCTGCTCGGGAGCCAACCCTGCCAATGCAGAGAGAGCGGAGCAGATCCCTGCGGCAGGGCTACGATCTCCGCAGCCGCTTTGTGGAGATCACGGACTACCACCGCTCAGCAAGGAGGAGGAGGAGGTGGAGAGCAAGTCCTCCACGTCGTGACGGAGCCCCAAGGGATGACGGAGCTCCAGGGCCCTCCAACGGCAGCTCCCAGTTGGCTCCCACGCCCAGTGCTGCTCGGGAGCCAACCCTGCCAATGCAGAGAGAGCGGAGCAGATCCCTGCGGCAGGGCTACGATCTCCGCAGCCACTTTGTGGAGGTCACAGACTGCCACCGCTCAGCAAGGAGGAGGAGGAGGTGGAGAGCAAGTCCTCCACGTCGTGACGGAGCCTCAAGGGATGACGGAGCTCCAGGGCCCTCCAACGGCAGCTCCAAGTGGGCTCCCACACGCAGGGCTGCTCAGGAGCAAACTCTGCCGAGGCAGAGGGAGCGGAGCAGATCCCCGCGACGGGGCCATGATTTCTGCAGCCGGTTTGTGGACACCACAGACTATGACCCCTCAGCAGGGAGGAGGAGGAGGAGGGTTTCGGCGCCCCAGAGATGCACATCGGACAAATACTCAGGGCGCTGCGGTGGTGACGGGGGCAGATTGTGACCCTGGATGGGGGAGGGGCACAGCATCTGACTCCTGCAGTGCCGGAGAGGAGGAGGACGAAGAATCCAGGAAGCACCAAAACTGCCCCCAGCAGGGACCAAGCTGCACAAAGGGCACCAGCAGCGCACCCTGTCCCTCCTCCCAGTACTGCCTCTGGCCAGGAAGAGCTCAGAGGGACCTTCCAGAGACTTGGACAGCTCTGCCGGCTAGCCCGTCTGCCCACAGGCCCCTCGAGGAAGAGCTTTCATCCCTGTTCAGCTGTTGGGATCGCCTTGCAAAAACAACACACATTTGGTACCAACAGGCAGAAAAGCCAAAGCCAGAATTAAAAACACTTGTTGGCCTTGCGTATATCATTCATGGGGTGTTTTCTTCTCTGTAGGTGTTGGGAAATACCCAGTGTGGGAGGTTTATGTCTTGGGATTTTGAAAGCTGTGTGCTTGCGTATGCCCATCTTGCAATCTCTTCTTTTTAAATACGGAGTTCAAGTCACTCGAACAGAAATGGGCTGGATGAGCCGACAGCGAGCGGGACTGAAACGGGCTGAACGGCCGGGCCCGGAGGGTGCTGCTCAGTGGCACCAAGTCTAGCGCGAGGCAAGTAACTAGCGGTGTCGCCCAGGGGTCAGTACTGGGTCCGATCCTGTTTAACATCTTCCTTAATTAATGGCCTGGATGATGGGGCAGAGTGTAAGTCACCTCAGGTGGCTTTCTTTTTACGTAGTTTTTGGTTTTCAAAGACGCTTTTGTGTAAACATCCTTGAGAGTTTAAGCAGGAGGGCTTCAAAGCGGGCTGAAAGAGGGCTGCAGAGCAGCCCCCTCCTGCTGCCCTGCTGTGGATCGCTCCTCTGTGCTCGGTCCCCACGGCATCGGAGGCGGTGCTGAGGTGCTGGAGTGAAACGTTAGGGTGCTGCAAAGGAGCAGGCAGTGACGGCCAAGAGGCAGATCCTCTCCTCGGCTGCACAGTCACTCCTGTGTTTAGCAAAGTCGTTGGTTTCCAGCGGTGCCAGGGAACAGTTTGCGGTGCCTGGCAGGAGCATCACAGACTAGTTGGGTCTCCTTCTGTGCTCTGAACTTGCAGAGAGCTACAGAGGTGACAAAACTTCTTGGCCAGGAAGACCCTCCTCAGGTGACCCAACGCGTGTTTGAAATCCACCTAGAGAGTATTGATCCTTGTAGAAGAGAGACGATCCCAAAGCATCAAGTTTGGATCGCTGCAACAGCTTTTGGAGTGGAAAACGATGGCAAAGTTAGAGCATTTCCGGTTTTGTTTCTCTCAGTTAAAGCATTGTCAGATGCCACAGTGATGGGCAACGTATCAAGTGCGAAGACAGCTTCCTAAGTTGGCGTTTCCGATGTCCATAATGTCTAATGAGGACAGACACAGTCTGCACAGGCCTGACATAGCTTCCTAGAGCCTGGAAGCCCTGGCAGCTGGTTCTGGTCAGGCTCCTCGTTGCCTTTACTAATAATAGCAACGAAATACATATATTTTTTTTAATCTTTCTTTTTTTTTTTTCTTTTTTTTTTCCCCCCCCCCACCAGGCACCTTCATAGGAATAATAGTAAAAAGTGAAATAAGAAAAAACTCTGGCCAGGTCACCTGATGGATAAGATGCCTTCCATAAAAGGAGCCCCTCGGGGCTCAGGCATTCTTCAGCCACGTTCACCTGACCAAGCCCGCCTGCTGTGGCATTTTGTGAAGGGCAATGAACGTCACGCTGCCCAAGCACAAGAGCTGTAGCTGAAGTGTGTGAGTGAGGAGCGGGCAGCGAAGGCACACCCTGCTCGACATCCAGCTGCCAGGATCCTCTGCTTCCCCGGGTAGCATGGGGCGCTGCCAGCTCCTGAGCCCTGACCCCGTGTCGTGGTTTAACCCCAGGAGGCAGCTCAGCACCACACAGACGCTCACTCACTCCCCCCCGCACCGATGGGATAGGGGAGAGAATCAGGAGGGTAAAAGTGAGGAAACTCATGGGTTGAGATAAAGACGGTTTAATAATTAAAGCAAAAGCCGCGCACGCAAGCCAAGCAAAATAGGGAATTCATTCACCACTTCCCATTGGCAGGCAGGTGTTCAGCCATCTCCAGGAAAGCAGGGCTCCATCACGCCTAACGGTGACTTGGGAAGACAAAACGCCATCACTCCGAACGTCTCCCCTTTCTTTTCCTTCTTCCCCCAGCTTTTATTGCTGAGCGTGACACCATGGGGTATGGAATATGAACCTGTAGGAGACCAGGTGCTTTGCTACACGAGTCTCATGGACGCAGTCCTGGACCTGGAAAAAGTGGAAAAGCAACCCTCAGCAACCCAAATGTGCCAGCCAAAGCTGTGAACAGGCACGCTTACAGCCCTGGGCAGGTTTTATTCATCCGGCTGGTGCGGCTCCGGGAAGAAGTGGGAGCTCTGCCGGCGGACGAAGAGCCCTTTGCCAGCTGCTGGGGTCTGGGAGGTGCCCGGGCCGTGGCAGCCGTGTGGCCTCAAGGGGACACATCCCCGTGCAGGCCCGTGTCACAAAGGGGCAGTGAAGTGGCACCCGCCCGGCGCTTGTGACCTCACCTGGCCAGGGCTTGGGATCCCGAAAAGCGGGCCAGCGAAAGGTAGTTGGGCTGAGCCGGCCTTCGGGATAACTCGGCTCCTTCCCTTGCTACTTGCGTGCCTACTTTTTTCCAAGCATTCATCATTTACTGCCCACTTCTCCTCACCTTCCATCCTCTTTCAAAGGTAATTCTGAGTTGACTTTCGGGACAGATCATAGAGTAGGTAGACTGGGATAAAAGTATAGGCTGGTCTATACCTTCTAGAGCTCTAGGCTGAGCTATTTACACCTCTGTAGGCTGGCCAGATATGCGCTGTGGGTAGAGTTCCTATTTGCTAATTCTTATTTCTTTACCGTATGCTAGGATAGGTAAGTAGCGGGGGTGGTAGTGTAGTCTGAGGCCTTGGGCTCAGCCTAGAATGCCAAGAAGCCCACCCTGACTGACGTGGTAGGAAGGGAGACAGAAAAGGAGCACAGCAAAGGCAGCCGTTAAAGTAGCGGCCGAAAGCTGGTCACCCCTGCATACAAGGTGGGAAGACGTGAGCTGGAGAGCCAGAGGGCTCTGCCGCTAACGCTAGCCACAGATCAGCAGCAGGTCCTCTTCGGAGAAGGTGACACGCAATGCAGTCTTTCAAAAGGGCCTCGGTCAATCGGAGTCCTGTGACAGGGACACTAGGGCCATCAGCCTGCAGCTCTGCAGCACTTCCGCTCCGGTTTCAGTACCACTGAAACACTTTTGATGGTGGATGCTGTTCTGTGGGTTGTGTTTGGGGGGTTTTTTTAATCCTTTTGTTGAGCTACAGTTATTTCTTTGCCATCAGGTGACGGGATTGGCACTGATCTCTTTCTGGAGTGCGTCCTGACATCCTTTGTCATCCAAAGCTGTCCCCTCTGTTCGTGAGAGGAGCGATGGCCGCAATGGGGAACGACTCCTGTGAGTAACGACTTCACCAGCAGGCTTGGACTTTGTGAATCCCCAAAGGCAACGGACGTGGCTGGTGCTCCATCCCTGAACGTTGATGTGCTGACAGCCTCGAGTGAATTCTGGGGCGTTTCCTGGTAGCAGCCAAACTTGCCCAGGTGTTTTCGATTAGACACAGGAAAACGCATTTTATCACTCCTCTGCCACTATGTACAAGACTTTGAAAGATGACGTTGCTCGTAGAAAGTTCTGACATCAGTAGGGTTACTTTCTGTGCTAGGTACTTGCTTGTTTTCATCAGGTTACAGTCAGGAAAAGGGAAGGCTTGACCTGATAATCCAATTCATGACTCTAGGGGGAAAGGAAGGTAGCCCAAGGCACAGAAATCAGTGTGGGTTCATTGGCCTTTCGGCAAAGGCAGCGGGGGAACAGAGTATTTTCCAAAACCGCTTCTTGACCAGTAATTGTCAACGGCAGTGATAGGCTTCCTCCGATGGTTCTGTGTTGGAGGTTGGAGCTGGTTCTTCTGCGCGCTCCTGTAGACAACTTGACTTTTAAATACGCTTTCGTGCAACAATATCGTCTCCTCTCTTTTCAAATGTCATTTCCCTGCAGTCCTTGCCGAGGGAATGGCTCCGCCACAAAGGATCCTCTTTCCCCCGGAGAAGATTTGCATGGCCTGGCAGCAAAGACAGAGACCTGGAGCGGGACTCCACAACCTGGGCAATACGTGCTTCCTCAACTCCGTCCTGCAGTGCCTGACGTACACACCCCCTCTGGCCAACTACCTGCTCTCTCGGGAGCACAGCCGGTCCTGTGAGTCCTTTTAGGAACGTCTCCTTGCACATCAGCTGGGCACTGATCCCAAGGATTCCCAGCATCTGGAATTTGATTTAAGGAGAAAAGCAGCCCTTCTTTCCAACCCCCCGAGTTGGTGTTCTTTGAACACTCAAGCCTAGGAGACGCTTGTCGTGTCTAGGTGTCCTCATCTTCAGAAAGGCACCTCTTTCTAGCCCCGGGTCTCGGTCCCTACTCCCGCAAGTTCAACTCTCTTTGCTCGTTGCACAGAAAACTTCTGTCAGTTTAGCATCTCTCTGAAGAAAGTTTTCTATGCACTAAAATGTCCCGGGCTTGTTGGGATGCCGGCACCTTGGGAGAAGAGGAGTGGAGACTGTTCTTATAACGTCAAGACCTCCACGAGGTTTCCCATGGCTAGGGATATTTTGCTCACCTGAGAAGCTTCCTTCCCTCCCTCCCTCCCTCCCTCTTTAGGTCGTCAGCAAGGCTTCTGCATGATGTGCGTAATGGAGGCGCACGTTAACAAGGTCCTGCATTTCTCAGCCAGTGCCATCCAGCCTTGGACTGTCGTCCGTGTCCTCACACGTAAGTCATTTCAGGTGCTTTCACAGGTTTTCTTCCCTTCTTGGAGGGGAGAGCTATTAACCTCTTCTTTCTTAGGAATAGGAGAACATTTCCGGCATGGCATGCAGGAAGACGCCCATGAGTTCTTACACTATACTGTCGATGCCATGCAGAGAGCTTGTCTGAGTGGAAGCAGCAAGTAAGCACGAGCAAATTACCTTTTCAATGTTCCTGAGCCCTTTGGACTCCTTGATGTACTCCCATCAAGGAAACCCTACACCCAGGGTTTTCAGACAAAGCAAAACTCTTGGGGGAGATAACTCTCTGCCCTACTTCTGAGCTCCAACTACCATTTGTTTCCAGCTGGGACATCTCTTCTCAAGCAACTACCATCGTCCATCAAATATTTGGGGGCTTTCTGAGATCCAGAGGTACTTTCCCATGACTATTGCTCTCCTTGGAATTGTCTGTGCCCTTCTGTCTGCCTGTGATAAACAGCTGGTCGTGTGACTGGCGTAGTAGGTATGGAGGACGTAAACCGGCACAGCCAGTCCACTTCCCTTATCGCTGAGCATTTCCATTTGCCTTCCAGTCACATGCTTGAGCTGCAAAGCGGTTTCCGATTCCTACGAGGCCTTCCTGGATGTCCCTTTGGATATAAAAGTAAGAGGGTTTGTAGCTGTGATTCAAGACGTCCCAAGGCCCCTGTAGCTTCCCAGAATAAACACAGGGGGCGGAAAAACACATACTGTGAACAAAAGAGAGCTGAGTGGCGGGTGGGAGGTGGAACGGACTGTGTCCTTCTGGGGAGGCCGTGGCAGCGGTCCCCCTGTAGGTGCTGGCTTTAAGCTGGACAAGCACGCATTATCCTCTCCGCACCCTTGACGTACTCTCATCCTTCTTCCCTCTGCCCTGCCTCAACACCCGTCTGGCTCCCAGGCTGATGGGTTGTATTGGTTTCATTATTGATGACCCTGCACACCATCGGTAGCTGAACTGTGCGGTGCCACAGGGAGGTAGCTCTTGAGTGCCCCAGGAATCCCTGGGAAAGGAGGGAAATGTTCAGCATAATACCCGCTTTCTGCCTCCTTCTGGACACTGCTGGCGGGTTCACAGTGGGTCTCCTCAGCCTCGGGTACCTGGGCTGCCTTGTCAGCTCCTAGGAAGTGTTTGGGCGAGGGCGTTTCCCCGAGCTCACTGCTCTCCTTTCTCACTCCTCCAGGCAGCCTCATCTGTCACCGCAGCTCTGGAGGACTTTGTGAAACCCGAGCAGCTGGACGGCGAAAACTGCTTTAAATGTAGCAAGTAAGATGATTGCCATCGACATATTAATATTAGATCCTGCGTGAAGGTGCTGCATGTCATCGAGCGTAAGTCATCTTTTCACGTATGTTCAACGCACGATCATGACACGCAGCTGTTTTGTTTAATATGTCCTTATGCAACTGAAGAGCCTTAAAATAGGGTAAGGATGTGCGAGACATGAAAGCCTGTCTGGCTTTCTGGGTGGGAAAAAGGGTGCATTTCAGCACTTGGCTCTGTGCTTGGTTTCAAGGTGTGACAAGATGGTTGCCGCCTCCAAGAGGTTTACAATCCACCGTGTGCCCAAGGTTCTCACGCTGTGTCTGAAAAGGTTTGAAGAGTTCACCGGCAGGAAGATCAGCAAGGTGTGTACGCCAGTGGAGCGCAACTTTCTCTTCCCGGAGCAGGAGATTTCCCAAAGCAGTACGCTCTTTCACAAGCTGTTCAGGTTGAGTTTTTCGTGTTCCCTTCTGGGGAGGGGAGAGGAGAGGTCCCGTGGGAAGACAAGCATGTACTCCGCTCCGACAGAGCTGCTTTGGCCGGGAACAGTTTCCTGCCACCCAAACCATTACATGTTGAAGGCTATTTCATGTAGTATTTCAGGATGATTTCTGAGCCCTCTTGGTCTCTCCGTAGGTGGTGGAGTATCCCGAGTACTTGGATCTTCGGCCATACACATCTCAGGCGGCTGGAGAACCGCTCCTCTACGCCTTGTATGCTGTCCTGGTGCATAGCGGTGGCAGCTGTGATGCAGGACACTATTTCTGCTACACAAAGGTAAAGAGCAACTTCCTTCCTAGCAGGGGAAAAACGTGTGCTGGGGAAGACACGCTTTCACAGCAGTGTTACTGGCAGCCAAGGCTTTGGGGGAGAAGGTCTCCTTACCAGCTGCATTGGATTTGTTTTAGCGTACTCTTGGTTCTGTTGCTTTCTGCCTGTGTTATCGTTGAGAAACCATGCAGTTCATCTCCAGATATCGTTGCCCTTTTTTACAGGCCAGCAATGGACTGTGGTACGAGATGAACGATTCGTCTGTGGATGGTCGTGGCATCGATACAGTTCTCAGGCAGCAAGCCTATTTGCTGTTTTATGTCAGGTAATAACAAGATTTAAAATGTGTTCAGAATACGTTTCCTTTTCCCGGCTTTGCTGTTTTTCTTCTCATCCTCCGGAGTGTTTCTCTTTCTGTCACAGGAGACAATTACTACCTGCATTATTCGGTGCTGTCAAATGTGAACTACCCCCCGTCAGTCTTTCTCTCTCCTAGCTGGGCTTTAGGCTCCTGCCCTGCTGTGAACTGCTACTTGCCTGCTCTCTGAAGCTGGCTAATGTAGAGAAGAATACTTAGAGGCAATTCCAACAGGAAAGATGGGGAGGGACTATTTATCAGGGAGTGCAGTGATAGGACGAGGGGTAACGGTTTTGAACTGAAAGAGGGAAGATGTAGATTAGATATTAGGAAGAAATTGTTTACGGTGAGGGTGGTGAGACACTGGAAGAGGTTGCCCAGAGAAGTTGTGGATGCCCCCTCCCTGGAAGTGGTCAAGGCCGGGTTGGATGGGGCTTTGAGCAACCTGATCTAGTGGAAGGTATCCCTGCCCATGGCAGAGGAGTTGGAACTAGATGATCTTTAAGGTCCCTTCGGACCCAAGCCATTTTATGATTCTACGATTCTATGAAATGGAGGCCGTAGGGGGTGTAAAGACGAGGACTTGCTCTGACAGGGGTAGACCTGGTGGGAAGACCCCAGTCGAATTTCCCATTGGTAGTCTTGGTAGCGTCTTCTCTCTGCCATAGAAACCGCTCCAAGAAGATGACTGAACGCCAGGGGAGGCTGCAAGAACAGCCTTAAACGGAGACCACTCTTTTTTTTCTCCAGGCGCTCTGATTTGAAAACAGGAGAAAGGGCTTCTTCCTCACCGGCACCATCATATGCCCGTTCCTTCCTCAGTCAGTGGGGGGCTGACAGCGAGCAGGCGGGTTCTGTGGGACCACAGGGCCTGCCTCGCAGGACTAAGGTAACTCTGGGGAGGTGGGTCAGGGCACCAGATGTGGACAGTGGATTTCTTTCTGGGATCTTGGCATTACTCTCTTTTCCCTCCCACGCTGCAGCTTTCTTCACAGCCACAACGCGGCTCCCTCTCAAAGCATCCCGCCTAGATCCACCCCGTTTGTCTGCCTTTGGCCCTTCTGCCTTTGCAGCCCTCCGGGAGAGCCTTTGGGAGGCCCTTAGCTGTCCCCTCACACAGCTCCTGGGGGTTCCCCACTTTTCTGGTCCTTTCAGGAGCAAAGGGCAGGACCTTTTCACTCTCTCTTTGCAGGACATGGCAGTGGGCATGGAGGGCTCTCCAGAGGACAGCGCCTCCTCCGCAACAGCCAGCACCAGCCAGCTAACCCGGGCAGGTGCACGGGAGGCATCTGCAGGCTGGCCGTGCCCCACCTGGCCAGGCAGGCTCAACATCGCCTCCTACATTGGCTTCTGCTTGCACCGCTTCTTCTGCGGCTGTATGAGGCTGGTGTCCAGAAGGAAAGCTGCGTGCCCGGTCTGCTGTCAACCATTTGACCATGTGCTGCACACCATGCGAGAAGACAGCAATAAAGACGAGCATGGACTCAGCCCTTCTTCCCGCTGCCAGAGGAACGGTGCCAGGGAGAGGGCCCGGAGCAGATCCCCGCAGTGGCGCAATGATCTCCGCAGCTGGTTCGTGGACGCCACGGACTATGACCACGCAGCAGGGAGGAGGAGAACTGGTCCTCCAAGTTGTGACAGCGCTCCCAGGGATGACGCAGCTCCAGGGCCCTCCAACGGCAGCTCCCAGTCGGCTCCCACACCCAGTGCTGCTCGGGAGCCAACCCTGCCAATGCAGAGAGAGCGGAGCAGATCCCTGCGGCAGGGCTACGATCTCCGCAGCCGCTTTGTGGAGATCACGGACTACCACCGCTCAGCAAGGAGGAGGAGGAGGTGGAGAGCAAGTCCTCCACGTCGTGACGGAGCCCCAAGGGATGACGGAGCTCCAGGGCCCTCCAACGGCAGCTCCCAGTTGGCTCCCATGCCCAGTGCTGCTCGGGAGCCAACCCTGCCAATGCAGAGAGAGCGGAGCAGATCCCTGCGGCAGGGCTACGATCTCCGCAGCCACTTTGTGGAGGTCACAGACTGCCACCGCTCAGCAAGGAGGAGGAGGAGGTGGAGAGCAAGTCCTCCACGTCGTGACGGAGCCTCAAGGGATGACGGAGCTCCAGGGCCCTCCAATGGCAGCTCCAAGTGGGCTCCCACACGCAGGGCTGCTCAGGAGCAAACTCTGCCGAGGCAGAGGGAGCGGAGCAGATCCCCGCGACGGGGCCATGATTTCTGCAGCCGGTTTGTGGACACCACAGACTATGACCCCTCAGCAGGGAGGAGGAGGAGGAGGGTTTCGGCGCCCCAGAGATGCACATCGGACAAATACTCAGGGCGCTGCGGTGGTGACGGGGGCAGATTGTGACCCTGGATGGGGGAGGGGCACAGCATCTGACTCCTGCAGTGCCGGAGAGGAGGAGGACGAAGAATCCAGGAAGCACCAAAACTGCCCCCAGCAGGGACCAAGCTGCACAAAGGGCACCAGCAGCGCACCCTGTCCCTCCTCCCAGTACTGCCTCTGGCCAGGAAGAGCTCAGAGGGACCTTCCAGAGACTTGGACAGCTCTGCCGGCTAGCCCGTCTGCCCACAGGCCCCTCGAGGAAGAGCTTTCATCCCTGTTCAGCTGTTGGGATCGCCTTGCAAAAACAACACACATTTGGTACCAACAGGCAGAAAAGCCAAAGCCAGAATTAAAAACACTTGTTGGCCTTGCGTATATCATTCATGGGGTGTTTTCTTCTCTGTAGGTGTTGGGAAATACCCAGTGTGGGAGGTTTATGTCTTGGGATTTTGAAAGCTGTGTGCTTGCGTATGCCCATCTTGCAATCTCTTCTTTTTAAATACGGAGTTCAAGTCACTCGAACAGAAATGGGCTGGATGAGCCGACAGCGAGCGGGACTGAAACGGGCTGAACGGCCGGGCCCGGAGGGTGCTGCTCAGTGGCACCAAGTCTAGCGCGAGGCAAGTAACTAGCGGTGTCGCCCAGGGGTCAGTACTGGGTCCGATCCTGTTTAACATCTTCCTTAATTAATGGCCTGGATGATGGGGCAGAGTGTAAGTCACCTCAGGTGGCTTTCTTTTTACGTAGTTTTTGGTTTTCAAAGACGCTTTTGTGTAAACATCCTTGAGAGTTTAAGCAGGAGGGCTTCAAAGCGGGCTGAAAGAGGGCTGCAGAGCAGCCCCCTCCTGCTGCCCTGCTGTGGATCGCTCCTCTGTGCTCGGTCCCCACGGCATCGGAGGCGGTGCTGAGGTGCTGGAGTGAAACGTTAGGGTGCTGCAAAGGAGCAGGCAGTGACGGCCAAGAGGCAGATCCTCTCCTCGGCTGCACAGTCACTCCTGTGTTTAGCAAAGTCGTTGGTTTCCAGCGGTGCCAGGGAACAGTTTGCGGTGCCTGGCAGGAGCATCACAGACTAGTTGGGTCTCCTTCTGTGCTCTGAACTTGCAGAGAGCTACAGAGGTGACAAAACTTCTTGGCCAGGAAGACCCTCCTCAGGTGACCCAACGCGTGTTTGAAATCCACCTAGAGAGTATTGATCCTTGTAGAAGAGAGACGATCCCAAAGCATCAAGTTTGGATCGCTGCAACAGCTTTTGGAGTGGAAAACGATGGCAAAGTTAGAGCATTTCCGGTTTTGTTTCTCTCAGTCAAAGCATTGTCAGATGCCACAGTGATGGGCAACGTATCAAGTCTGAAGACAGCTTCCTAAGTTGGCGTTTCCGATGTCCATAATGTCTAATGAGGACAGACACAGTCTGCACAGGCCTGACATAGCTTCCTAGAGCCTGGAAGCCCTGGCAGCTGGTTCTGGTCAGGCTCCTCGTTGCCTTTACTAATAATAGCAACGAAATACATATATTTTTTTTAATCTTTCTTTTTTTTTTTTCTTTTTTTTTTCCCCCCCCCCACCAGGCACCTTCATAGGAATAATAGTAAAAAGTGAAATAAGAAAAAACTCTGGCCAGGTCACCTGATGGATAAGATGCCTTCCATAAAAGGAGCCCCTCGGGGCTCAGGCATTCTTCAGCCACGTTCACCTGACCAAGCCCGCCTGCTGTGGCATTTTGTGAAGGGCAATGAACGTCACGCTGCCCAAGCACAAGAGCTGTAGCTGAAGTGTGTGAGTGAGGAGCGGGCAGCGAAGGCACACCCTGCTCGACATCCAGCTGCCAGGATCCTCTGCTTCCCCGGGTAGCATGGGGCGCTGCCAGCTCCTGAGCCCTGACCCCGTGTCGTGGTTTAACCCCAGGAGGCAGCTCAGCACCACACAGACGCTCACTCACTCCCCCCCGCACCGATGGGATAGGGGAGAGAATCAGGAGGGTAAAAGTGAGGAAACTCATGGGTTGAGATAAAGACGGTTTAATAATTAAAGCAAAAGCCGCGCACGCAAGCCAAGCAAAATAGGGAATTCATTCACCACTTCCCATTGGCAGGCAGGTGTTCAGCCATCTCCAGGAAAGCAGGGCTCCATCACGCCTAACGGTGACTTGGGAAGACAAAACGCCATCACTCCGAACGTCTCCCCTTTCTTTTCCTTCTTCCCCCAGCTTTTATTGCTGAGCGTGACACCATGGGGTATGGAATATGAACCTGTAGGAGACCAGGTGCTTTGCTACACGAGTCTCATGGACGCAGTCCTGGACCTGGAAAAAGTGGAAAAGCAACCCTCAGCAACCCAAATGTGCCAGCCAAAGCTGTGAACAGGCACGCTTACAGCCCTGGGCAGGTTTTATTCATCCGGCTGGTGCGGCTCCGGGAAGAAGTGGGAGCTCTGCCGGCGGACGAAGAGCCCTTTGCCAGCTGCTGGGGTCTGGGAGGTGCCCGGGCCGTGGCAGCCGTGTGGCCTCAAGGGGACACATCCCCGTGCAGGCCCGTGTCACAAAGGGGCAGTGAAGTGGCACCCGCCCGGCGCTTGTGACCTCACCTGGCCAGGGCTTGGGATCCCGAAAAGCGGGCCAGCGAAAGGTAGTTGGGCTGAGCCGGCCTTCGGGATAACTCGGCTCCTTCCCTTGCTACTTGCGTGCCTACTTTTTTCCAAGCATTCATCATTTACTGCCCACTTCTCCTCACCTTCCATCCTCTTTCAAAGGTAATTCTGAGTTGACTTTCGGGACAGATCATAGAGTAGGTAGACTGGGATAAAAGTATAGGCTGGTCTATACCTTCTAGAGCTCTAGGCTGAGCTATTTACACCTCTGTAGGCTGGCCAGATATGCGCTGTGGGTAGAGTTCCTATTTGCTAATTCTTATTTCTTTACCGTATGCTAGGATAGGTAAGTAGCGGGGGTGGTAGTGTAGTCTGAGGCCTTGGGCTCAGCCTAGAATGCCAAGAAGCCCACCCTGACTGACGTGGTAGGAAGGGAGACAGAAAAGGAGCACAGCAAAGGCAGCCGTTAAAGTAGCGGCCGAAAGCTGGTCACCCCTGCATACAAGGTGGGAAGACGTGAGCTGGAGAGCCAGAGGGCTCTGCCGCTAACGCTAGCCACAGATCAGCAGCAGGTCCTCTTCGGAGAAGGTGACACGCAATGCAGTCTTTCAAAAGGGCCTCGGTCAATCGGAGTCCTGTGACAGGGACACTAGGGCCATCAGCCTGCAGCTCTGCAGCACTTCCGCTCCGGTTTCAGTACCACTGAAACACTTTTGATGGTGGATGCTGTTCTGTGGGTTGTGTTTGGGGGGTTTTTTTAATCCTTTTGTTGAGCTACAGTTATTTCTTTGCCATCAGGTGACGGGATTGGCACTGATCTCTTTCTGGAGTGCGTCCTGACATCCTTTGTCATCCAAAGCTGTCCCCTCTGTTCGTGAGAGGAGCGATGGCCGCAATGGGGAACGACTCCTGTGAGTAACGACTTCACCAGCAGGCTTGGACTTTGTGAATCCCCAAAGGCAATGGACGTGGCTGGTGCTCCATCCCTGAACGTTGATGTGCTGACAGCCTCGAGTGAATTCTGGGGCGTTTCCTGGTAGCAGCCAAACTTGCCCAGGTGTTTTCGATTAGACACAGGAAAACGCATTTTATCACTCCTCTGCCACTATGTACAAGACTTTGAAAGATGACGTTGCTCGTAGAAAGTTCTGACATCAGTAGGGTTACTTTCTGTGCTAGGTACTTGCTTGTTTTCATCAGGTTACAGTCAGGAAAAGGGAAGGCTTGACCTGATAATCCAATTCATGACTCTAGGGGGAAAGGAAGGTAGCCCAAGGCACAGAAATCAGTGTGGGTTCATTGGCCTTTCGGCAAAGGCAGCGGGGGAACAGAGTATTTTCCAAAACCGCTTCTTGACCAGTAATTGTCAACGGCAGTGATAGGCTTCCTCCGATGGTTCTGTGTTGGAGGTTGGAGCTGGTTCTTCTGCGCGCTCCTGTAGACAACTTGACTTTTAAATACGCTTTCGTGCAACAATATCGTCTCCTCTCTTTTCAAATGTCATTTCCCTGCAGTCCTTGCCGAGGGAATGGCTCCGCCACAAAGGATCCTCTTTCCCCCGGAGAAGATTTGCATGGCCTGGCAGCAAAGACAGAGACCTGGAGCGGGACTCCACAACCTGGGCAATACGTGCTTCCTCAACTCCGTCCTGCAGTGCCTGACGTACACACCCCCTCTGGCCAACTACCTGCTCTCTCGGGAGCACAGCCGGTCCTGTGAGTCCTTTTAGGAACGTCTCCTTGCACATCAGCTGGGCACTGATCCCAAGGATTCCCAGCATCTGGAATTTGATTTAAGGAGAAAAGCAGCCCTTCTTTCCAACCCCCCGAGTTGGTGTTCTTTGAACACTCAAGCCTAGGAGACGCTTGTCGTGTCTAGGTGTCCTCATCTTCAGAAAGGCACCTCTTTCTAGCCCCGGGTCTCGGTCCCTACTCCCGCAAGTTCAACTCTCTTTGCTCGTTGCACAGAAAACTTCTGTCAGTTTAGCATCTCTCTGAAGAAAGTTTTCTATGCACTAAAATGTCCCGGGCTTGTTGGGATGCCGGCACCTTGGGAGAAGAGGAGTGGAGACTGTTCTTATAACGTCAAGACCTCCACGAGGTTTCCCATGGCTAGGGATATTTTGCTCACCTGAGAAGCTTCCTTCCCTCCCTCCCTCCCTCCCTCTTTAGGTCGTCAGCAAGGCTTCTGCATGATGTGCGTAATGGAGGCGCACGTTAACAAGGTCCTGCATTTCTCAGCCAGTGCCATCCAGCCTTGGACTGTCGTCCGTGTCCTCACACGTAAGTCATTTCAGGTGCTTTCACAGGTTTTCTTCCCTTCTTGGAGGGGAGAGCTATTAACCTCTTCTTTCTTAGGAATAGGAGAACATTTCCGGCATGGCATGCAGGAAGACGCCCATGAGTTCTTACGCTATACTGTCGATGCCATGCAGAGAGCTTGTCTGAGTGGAAGCAGCAAGTAAGCACGAGCAAATTACCTTTTCAATGTTCCTGAGCCCTTTGGACTCCTTGATGTACTCCCATCAAGGAAACCCTACACCCAGGGTTTTCAGACAAAGCAAAACTCTTGGGGGAGATAACTCTCTGCCCTACTTCTGAGCTCCAACTACCATTTGTTTCCAGCTGGGACATCTCTTCTCAAGCAACTACCATCGTCCATCAAATATTTGGGGGCTTTCTGAGATCCAGAGGTACTTTCCCATGACTATTGCTCTCCTTGGAATTGTCTGTGCCCTTCTGTCTGCCTGTGATAAACAGCTGGTCGTGTGACTGGCGTAGTAGGTATGGAGGACGTAAACCGGCACAGCCAGTCCACTTCCCTTATCGCTGAGCATTTCCATTTGCCTTCCAGTCACATGCTTGAGCTGCAAAGCGGTTTCCGATTCCTACGAGGCCTTCCTGGATGTCCCTTTGGATATAAAAGTAAGAGGGTTTGTAGCTGTGATTCAAGACGTCCCAAGGCCCCTGTAGCTTCCCAGAATAAACACAGGGGGCGGAAAAACACATACTGTGAACAAAAGAGAGCTGAGTGGTGGGTGGGAGGTGGAACGGACTGTGTCCTTCTGGGGAGGCCGTGGCAGCGGTCCCCCTGTAGGTGCTGGCTTTAAGCTGGACAAGCACGCATTATCCTCTCCGCACCCTTGACGTACTCTCATCCTTCTTCCCTCTGCCCTGCCTCAACACCCGTCTGGCTCCCAGGCTGATGGGTTGTATTGGTTTCATTATTGATGACCCTGCACACCATCGGTAGCTGAACTGTGCGGTGCCACAGGGAGGTAGCTCTTGAGTGCCCCAGGAATCCCTGGGAAAGGAGGGAAATGTTCAGCATAATACCCGCTTTCTGCCTCCTTCTGGACACTGCTGGCGGGTTCACAGTGGGTCTCCTCAGCCTCGGGTACCTGGGCTGCCTTGTCAGCTCCTAGGAAGTGTTTGGGCGAGGGCGTTTCCCCGAGCTCACTGCTCTCCTTTCTCACTCCTCCAGGCAGCCTCATCTGTCACCGCAGCTCTGGAGGACTTTGTGAAACCCGAGCAGCTGGACGGCGAAAACTGCTTTAAATGTAGCAAGTAAGATGATTGCCATCGACATATTAATATTAGATCCTGCGTGAAGGTGCTGCATGTCATCGAGCGTAAGTCATCTTTTCACGTATGTTCAACGCACGATCATGACACGCAGCTGTTTTGTTTAATATGTCCTTATGCAACTGAAGAGCCTTAAAATAGGGTAAGGATGTGCGAGACATGAAAGCCTGTCTGGCTTTCTGGGTGGGAAAAAGGGTGCATTTCAGCACTTGGCTCTGTGCTTGGTTTCAAGGTGTGACAAGATGGTTGCCGCCTCCAAGAGGTTTACAATCCACCGTGTGCCCAAGGTTCTCACGCTGTGTCTGAAAAGGTTTGAAGAGTTCACCGGCAGGAAGATCAGCAAGGTGTGTACGCCAGTGGAGCGCAACTTTCTCTTCCCGGAGCAGGAGATTTCCCAAAGCAGTACGCTCTTTCACAAGCTGTTCAGGTTGAGTTTTTCGTGTTCCCTTCTGGGGAGGGGAGAGGAGAGGTCCCGTGGGAAGACAAGCATGTACTCCGCTCCGACAGAGCTGCTTTGGCCGGGAACAGTTTCCTGCCACCCAAACCATTACATGTTGAAGGCTATTTCATGTAGTATTTCAGGATGATTTCTGAGCCCTCTTGGTCTCTCCGTAGGTGGTGGAGTATCCCGAGTACTTGGATCTTCGGCCATACACATCTCAGGCGGCTGGAGAACCGCTCCTCTACGCCTTGTATGCTGTCCTGGTGCATAGCGGTGGCAGCTGTGATGCAGGACACTATTTCTGCTACACAAAGGTAAAGAGCAACTTCCTTCCTAGCAGGGGAAAAACGTGTGCTGGGGAAGACACGCTTTCACAGCAGTGTTACTGGCAGCCAAGGCTTTGGGGGAGAAGGTCTCCTTACCAGCTGCATTGGATTTGTTTTAGCGTACTCTTGGTTCTGTTGCTTTCTGCCTGTGTTATCGTTGAGAAACCATGCAGTTCATCTCCAGATATCGTTGCCCTTTTTTACAGGCCAGCAATGGACTGTGGTACGAGATGAACGATTCGTCTGTGGATGGTCGTGGCATCGATACAGTTCTCAGGCAGCAAGCCTATTTGCTGTTTTATGTCAGGTAATAACAAGATTTAAAATGTGTTCAGAATACGTTTCCTTTTCCCGGCTTTGCTGTTTTTCTTCTCATCCTCCGGAGTGTTTCTCTTTCTGTCACAGGAGACAATTACTACCTGCATTATTCGGTGCTGTCAAATGTGAACTACCCCCCCGTCAGTCTTTCTCTCTCCTAGCTGGGCTTTAGGCTCCTGCCCTGCTGTGAACTGCTACTTGCCTGCTCTCTGAAGCTGGCTAATGTAGAGAAGAATACTTAGAGGCAATTCCGACAGGAAAGATGGGGAGGGACTATTTATCAGGGAGTGCAGTGATAGGACGAGGGGTAACGGTTTTGAACTGAAAGAGGGAAGATGTAGATTAGATATTAGGAAGAAATTGTTTACGGTGAGGGTGGTGAGACACTGGAAGAGGTTGCCCAGAGAAGTTGTGGATGCCCCCTCCCTGGAAGTGGTCAAGGCCGGGTTGGATGGGGCTTTGAGCAACCTGATCTAGTGGAAGGTATCCCTGCCCATGGCAGAGGAGTTGGAACTAGATGATCTTTAAGGTCCCTTCGGACCCAAGCCATTTTATGATTCTACGATTCTATGAAATGGAGGCCGTAGGGGGTGTAAAGACGAGGACTTGCTCTGACAGGGGTAGACCTGGTGGGAAGACCCCAGTCGAATTTCCCATTGGTAGTCTTGGTAGCGTCTTCTCTCTGCCATAGAAACCGCTCCAAGAAGATGACTGAACGCCAGGGGAGGCTGCAAGAACAGCCTTAAACGGAGACCACTCTTTTTTTTCTCCAGGCGCTCTGATTTGAAAACAGGAGAAAGGGCGTCTTCCTCACCGGCACCATCATATGCCCGTTCCTTCCTCAGTCAGTGGGGGGCTGACAGCGAGCAGGCGGGTTCTGTGGGACCACAGGGCCTGCCTCGCAGGACTAAGGTAACTCTGGGGAGGTGGGTCAGGGCACCAGATGTGGACAGTGGATTTCTTTCTGGGATCTTGGCATTACTCTCTTTTCCCTCCCACGCTGCAGCTTTCTTCACAGCCACAACGCGGCTCCCTCTCAAAGCATCCCGCCTAGATCCACCCCGTTTGTCTGCCTTTGGCCCTTCTGCCTTTGCAGCCCTCCGGGAGAGCCTTTGGGAGGCCCTTAGCTGTCCCCTCACACAGCTCCTGGGGGTTCCCCACTTTTCTGGTCCTTTCAGGAGCAAAGGGCAGGACCTTTTCACTCTCTCTTTGCAGGACATGGCAGTGGGCATGGAGGGCTCTCCAGAGGACAGCGCCTCCTCCGCAACAGCCAGCACCAGCCAGCTAACCCGGGCAGGTGCACGGGAGGCATCTGCAGGCTGGCCGTGCCCCACCTGGCCAGGCAGGCTCAACATCGCCTCCTACATTGGCTTCTGCTTGCACCGCTTCTTCTGCGGCTGTATGAGGCTGGTGTCCAGAAGGAAAGCTGCGTGCCTGGTCTGCTGTCAACCATTTGACCATGTGCTGCACACCATGCGAGAAGACAGCAATAAAGACGAGCATGGACTCAGCCCTTCTTCCCGCTGCCAGAGGAACGGTGCCAGGGAGAGGGCCCGGAGCAGATCCCCGCAGTGGCGCAATGATCTCCGCAGCTGGTTCGTGGACGCCACGGACTATGACCACGCAGCAGGGAGGAGGAGAACTGGTCCTCCAAGTTGTGACAGCGCTCCCAGGGATGACGCAGCTCCAGGGCCCTCCAACGGCAGCTCCCAGTCGGCTCCCACACCCAGTGCTGCTCGGGAGCCAACCCTGCCAATGCAGAGAGAGCGGAGCAGATCCCTGCGGCAGGGCTACGATCTCCGCAGCCGCTTTGTGGAGATCACGGACTACCACCGCTCAGCAAGGAGGAGGAGGAGGTGGAGAGCAAGTCCTCCACGTCGTGACGGAGCCCCAAGGGATGACGGAGCTCCAGGGCCCTCCAACGGCAGCTCCCAGTTGGCTCCCATGCCCAGTGCTGCTCGGGAGCCAACCCTGCCAATGCAGAGAGAGCGGAGCAGATCCCTGCGGCAGGGCTACGATCTCCGCAGCCACTTTGTGGAGGTCACAGACTGCCACCGCTCAGCAAGGAGGAGGAGGAGGTGGAGAGCAAGTCCTCCACGTCGTGACGGAGCCTCAAGGGATGACGGAGCTCCAGGGCCCTCCAATGGCAGCTCCAAGTGGGCTCCCACACGCCGGGCTGCTCAGGAGCAAACTCTGCCGAGGCAGAGGGAGCGGAGCAGATCCCCGCGACGGGGCCATGATTTCTGCAGCCGGTTTGTGGACACCACAGACTATGACCCCTCAGCAGGGAGGAGGAGGAGGAGGGTTTCGGCGCCCCAGAGATGCACATCGGACAAATACTCAGGGCGCTGCGGTGGTGACGGGGGCAGATTGTGACCCTGGATGGGGGAGGGGCACAGCATCTGACTCCTGCAGTGCCGGAGAGGAGGAGGACGAAGAATCCAGGAAGCACCAAAACTGCCCCCAGCAGGGACCAAGCTGCACAAAGGGCACCAGCAGCGCACCCTGTCCCTCCTCCCAGTACTGCCTCTGGCCAGGAAGAGCTCAGAGGGACCTTCCAGAGACTTGGACAGCTCTGCCGGCTAGCCCGTCTGCCCACAGGCCCCTCGAGGAAGAGCTTTCATCCCTGTTCAGCTGTTGGGATCGCCTTGCAAAAACAACACACATTTGGTACCAACAGGCAGAAAAGCCAAAGCCAGAATTAAAAACACTTGTTGGCCTTGCGTATATCATTCATGGGGTGTTTTCTTCTCTGTAGGTGTTGGGAAATACCCAGTGTGGGAGGTTTATGTCTTGGGATTTTGAAAGCTGTGTGCTTGCGTATGCCCATCTTGCAATCTCTTCTTTTTAAATACGGAGTTCAAGTCACTCGAACAGAAATGGGCTGGATGAGCCGACAGCGAGCGGGACTGAAACGGGCTGAACGGCCGGGCCCGGAGGGTGCTGCTCAGTGGCACCAAGTCTAGCGCGAGGCAAGTAACTAGCGGTGTCGCCCAGGGGTCAGTACTGGGTCCGATCCTGTTTAACATCTTCCTTAATTAATGGCCTGGATGATGGGGCAGAGTGTAAGTCACCTCAGGTGGCTTTCTTTTTACGTAGTTTTTGGTTTTCAAAGACGCTTTTGTGTAAACATCCTTGAGAGTTTAAGCAGGAGGGCTTCAAAGCGGGCTGAAAGAGGGCTGCAGAGCAGCCCCCTCCTGCTGCCCTGCTGTGGATCGCTCCTCTGTGCTCGGTCCCCACGGCATCGGAGGCGGTGCTGAGGTGCTGGAGTGAAACGTTAGGGTGCTGCAAAGGAGCAGGCAGTGACGGCCAAGAGGCAGATCCTCTCCTCGGCTGCACAGTCACTCCTGTGTTTAGCAAAGTCGTTGGTTTCCAGCGGTGCCAGGGAACAGTTTGCGGTGCCTGGCAGGAGCATCACAGACTAGTTGGGTCTCCTTCTGTGCTCTGAACTTGCAGAGAGCTACAGAGGTGACAAAACTTCTTGGCCAGGAAGACCCTCCTCAGGTGACCCAACGCGTGTTTGAAATCCACCTAGAGAGTATTGATCCTTGTAGAAGAGAGACGATCCCAAAGCATCAAGTTTGGATCGCTGCAACAGCTTTTGGAGTGGAAAACGATGGCAAAGTTAGAGCATTTCCGGTTTTGTTTCTCTCAGTCAAAGCATTGTCAGATGCCACAGTGATGGGCAACGTATCAAGTGCGAAGACAGCTTCCTAAGTTGGCGTTTCCGATGTCCATAATGTCTAATGAGGACAGACACAGTCTGCACAGGCCTGACATAGCTTCCTAGAGCCTGGAAGCCCTGGCAGCTGGTTCTGGTCAGGCTCCTCGTTGCCTTTACTAATAATAGCAACGAAATACATATATTTTTTTTAATCTTTCTTTTTTTTTTTTCTTTTTTTTTTTTTTTTTTTCCCCACCAGGCACCTTCATAGGAATAATAGTAAAAAGTGAAATAAGAAAAAACTCTGGCCAGGTCACCTGATGGATAAGATGCCTTCCATAAAAGGAGCCCCTCGGGGCTCAGGCATTCTTCAGCCACGTTCACCTGACCAAGCCCGCCTGCTGTGGCATTTTGTGAAGGGCAATGAACGTCACGCTGCCCAAGCACAAGAGCTGTAGCTGAAGTGTGTGAGTGAGGAGCGGGCAGCGAAGGCACACCCTGCTCGACATCCAGCTGCCAGGATCCTCTGCTTCCCCGGGTAGCATGGGGCGCTGCCAGCTCCTGAGCCCTGACCCCGTGTCGTGGTTTAACCCCAGGAGGCAGCTCAGCACCACACAGACGCTCACTCACTCCCCCCCGCACCGATGGGATAGGGGAGAGAATCAGGAGGGTAAAAGTGAGGAAACTCATGGGTTGAGATAAAGACGGTTTAATAATTAAAGCAAAAGCCGCGCACGCAAGCCAAGCAAAATAGGGAATTCATTCACCACTTCCCATTGGCAGGCAGGTGTTCAGCCATCTCCAGGAAAGCAGGGCTCCATCACGCCTAACGGTGACTTGGGAAGACAAAACGCCATCACTCCGAACGTCTCCCCTTTCTTTTCCTTCTTCCCCCAGCTTTTATTGCTGAGCGTGACACCATGGGGTATGGAATATGAACCTGTAGGAGACCAGGTGCTTTGCTACACGAGTCTCATGGACGCAGTCCTGGACCTGGAAAAAGTGGAAAAGCAACCCTCAGCAACCCAAATGTGCCAGCCAAAGCTGTGAACAGGCACGCTTACAGCCCTGGGCAGGTTTTATTCATCCGGCTGGTGCGGCTCCGGGAAGAAGTGGGAGCTCTGCCGGCGGACGAAGAGCCCTTTGCCAGCTGCTGGGGTCTGGGAGGTGCCCGGGCCGTGGCAGCCGTGTGGCCTCAAGGGGACACATCCCCGTGCAGGCCCGTGTCACAAAGGGGCAGTGAAGTGGCACCCGCCCGGCGCTTGTGACCTCACCTGGCCAGGGCTTGGGATCCCGAAAAGCGGGCCAGCGAAAGGTAGTTGGGCTGAGCCGGCCTTCGGGATAACTCGGCTCCTTCCCTTGCTACTTGCGTGCCTACTTTTTTCCAAGCATTCATCATTTACTGCCCACTTCTCCTCACCTTCCATCCTCTTTCAAAGGTAATTCTGAGTTGACTTTCGGGACAGATCATAGAGTAGGTAGACTGGGATAAAAGTATAGGCTGGTCTATACCTTCTAGAGCTCTAGGCTGAGCTATTTACACCTCTGTAGGCTGGCCAGATATGCGCTGTGGGTAGAGTTCCTATTTGCTAATTCTTATTTCTTTACCGTATGCTAGGATAGGTAAGTAGCGGGGGTGGTAGTGTAGTCTGAGGCCTTGGGCTCAGCCTAGAATGCCAAGAAGCCCACCCTGACTGACGTGGTAGGAAGGGAGACAGAAAAGGAGCACAGCAAAGGCAGCCGTTAAAGTAGCGGCCGAAAGCTGGTCACCCCTGCATACAAGGTGGGAAGACGTGAGCTGGAGAGCCAGAGGGCTCTGCCGCTAACGCTAGCCACAGATCAGCAGCAGGTCCTCTTCGGAGAAGGTGACACGCAATGCAGTCTTTCAAAAGGGCCTCGGTCAATCGGAGTCCTGTGACAGGGACACTAGGGCCATCAGCCTGCAGCTCTGCAGCACTTCCGCTCCGGTTTCAGTACCACTGAAACACTTTTGATGGTGGATGCTGTTCTGTGGGTTGTGTTTGGGGGGTTTTTTTAATCCTTTTGTTGAGCTACAGTTATTTCTTTGCCATCAGGTGACGGGATTGGCACTGATCTCTTTCTGGAGTGCGTCCTGACATCCTTTGTCATCCAAAGCTGTCCCCTCTGTTCGTGAGAGGAGCGATGGCCGCAATGGGGAACGACTCCTGTGAGTAACGACTTCACCAGCAGGCTTGGACTTTGTGAATCCCCAAAGGCAACGGACGTGGCTGGTGCTCCATCCCTGAACGTTGATGTGCTGACAGCCTCGAGTGAATTCTGGGGCGTTTCCTGGTAGCAGCCAAACTTGCCCAGGTGTTTTCGATTAGACACAGGAAAACGCATTTTATCACTCCTCTGCCACTATGTACAAGACTTTGAAAGATGACGTTGCTCGTAGAAAGTTCTGACATCAGTAGGGTTACTTTCTGTGCTAGGTACTTGCTTGTTTTCATCAGGTTACAGTCAGGAAAAGGGAAGGCTTGACCTGATAATCCAATTCATGACTCTAGGGGGAAAGGAAGGTAGCCCAAGGCACAGAAATCAGTGTGGGTTCATTGGCCTTTCGGCAAAGGCAGCGGGGGAACAGAGTATTTTCCAAAACCGCTTCTTGACCAGTAATTGTCAACGGCAGTGATAGGCTTCCTCCGATGGTTCTGTGTTGGAGGTTGGAGCTGGTTCTTCTGCGCGCTCCTGTAGACAACTTGACTTTTAAATACGCTTTCGTGCAACAATATCGTCTCCTCTCTTTTCAAATGTCATTTCCCTGCAGTCCTTGCCGAGGGAATGGCTCCGCCACAAAGGATCCTCTTTCCCCCGGAGAAGATTTGCATGGCCTGGCAGCAAAGACAGAGACCTGGAGCGGGACTCCACAACCTGGGCAATACGTGCTTCCTCAACTCCGTCCTGCAGTGCCTGACGTACACACCCCCTCTGGCCAACTACCTGCTCTCTCGGGAGCACAGCCGGTCCTGTGAGTCCTTTTAGGAACGTCTCCTTGCACATCAGCTGGGCACTGATCCCAAGGATTCCCAGCATCTGGAATTTGATTTAAGGAGAAAAGCAGCCCTTCTTTCCAACCCCCCGAGTTGGTGTTCTTTGAACACTCAAGCCTAGGAGACGCTTGTCGTGTCTAGGTGTCCTCATCTTCAGAAAGGCACCTCTTTCTAGCCCCGGGTCTCGGTCCCTACTCCCGCAAGTTCAACTCTCTTTGCTCGTTGCACAGAAAACTTCTGTCAGTTTAGCATCTCTCTGAAGAAAGTTTTCTATGCACTAAAATGTCCCGGGCTTGTTGGGATGCCGGCACCTTGGGAGAAGAGGAGTGGAGACTGTTCTTATAACGTCAAGACCTCCACGAGGTTTCCCATGGCTAGGGATATTTTGCTCACCTGAGAAGCTTCCTTCCCTCCCTCCCTCCCTCCCTCTTTAGGTCGTCAGCAAGGCTTCTGCATGATGTGCGTAATGGAGGCGCACGTTAACAAGGTCCTGCATTTCTCAGCCAGTGCCATCCAGCCTTGGACTGTCGTCCGTGTCCTCACACGTAAGTCATTTCAGGTGCTTTCACAGGTTTTCTTCCCTTCTTGGAGGGGAGAGCTATTAACCTCTTCTTTCTTAGGAATAGGAGAACATTTCCGGCATGGCATGCAGGAAGACGCCCATGAGTTCTTACGCTATACTGTCGATGCCATGCAGAGAGCTTGTCTGAGTGGAAGCAGCAAGTAAGCACGAGCAAATTACCTTTTCAATGTTCCTGAGCCCTTTGGACTCCTTGATGTACTCCCATCAAGGAAACCCTACACCCAGGGTTTTCAGACAAAGCAAAACTCTTGGGGGAGATAACTCTCTGCCCTACTTCTGAGCTCCAACTACCATTTGTTTCCAGCTGGGACATCTCTTCTCAAGCAACTACCATCGTCCATCAAATATTTGGGGGCTTTCTGAGATCCAGAGGTACTTTCCCATGACTATTGCTCTCCTTGGAATTGTCTGTGCCCTTCTGTCTGCCTGTGATAAACAGCTGGTCGTGTGACTGGCGTAGTAGGTATGGAGGACGTAAACCGGCACAGCCAGTCCACTTCCCTTATCGCTGAGCATTTCCATTTGCCTTCCAGTCACATGCTTGAGCTGCAAAGCGGTTTCCGATTCCTACGAGGCCTTCCTGGATGTCCCTTTGGATATAAAAGTAAGAGGGTTTGTAGCTGTGATTCAAGACGTCCCAAGGCCCCTGTAGCTTCCCAGAATAAACACAGGGGGCGGAAAAACACATACTGTGAACAAAAGAGAGCTGAGTGGTGGGTGGGAGGTGGAACGGACTGTGTCCTTCTGGGGAGGCCGTGGCAGCGGTCCCCCTGTAGGTGCTGGCTTTAAGCTGGACAAGCACGCATTATCCTCTCCGCACCCTTGACGTACTCTCATCCTTCTTCCCTCTGCCCTGCCTCAACACCCGTCTGGCTCCCAGGCTGATGGGTTGTATTGGTTTCATTATTGATGACCCTGCACACCATCGGTAGCTGAACTGTGCGGTGCCACAGGGAGGTAGCTCTTGAGTGCCCCAGGAATCCCTGGGAAAGGAGGGAAATGTTCAGCATAATACCCGCTTTCTGCCTCCTTCTGGACACTGCTGGCGGGTTCACAGTGGGTCTCCTCAGCCTCGGGTACCTGGGCTGCCTTGTCAGCTCCTAGGAAGTGTTTGGGCGAGGGCGTTTCCCCGAGCTCACTGCTCTCCTTTCTCACTCCTCCAGGCAGCCTCATCTGTCACCGCAGCTCTGGAGGACTTTGTGAAACCCGAGCAGCTGGACGGCGAAAACTGCTTTAAATGTAGCAAGTAAGATGATTGCCATCGACATATTAATATTAGATCCTGCGTGAAGGTGCTGCATGTCATCGAGCGTAAGTCATCTTTTCACGTATGTTCAACGCACGATCATGACACGCAGCTGTTTTGTTTAATATGTCCTTATGCAACTGAAGAGCCTTAAAATAGGGTAAGGATGTGCGAGACATGAAAGCCTGTCTGGCTTTCTGGGTGGGAAAAAGGGTGCATTTCAGCACTTGGCTCTGTGCTTGGTTTCAAGGTGTGACAAGATGGTTGCCGCCTCCAAGAGGCTTACAATCCACCGTGTGCCCAAGGTTCTCACGCTGTGTCTGAAAAGGTTTGAAGAGTTCACCGGCAGGAAGATCAGCAAGGTGTGTACGCCAGTGGAGCGCAACTTTCTCTTCCCGGAGCAGGAGATTTCCCAAAGCAGTACGCTCTTTCACAAGCTGTTCAGGTTGAGTTTTTCGTGTTCCCTTCTGGGGAGGGGAGAGGAGAGGTCCCGTGGGAAGACAAGCATGTACTCCGCTCCGACAGAGCTGCTTTGGCCGGGAACAGTTTCCTGCCACCCAAACCATTACATGTTGAAGGCTATTTCATGTAGTATTTCAGGATGATTTCTGAGCCCTCTTGGTCTCTCCGTAGGTGGTGGAGTATCCCGAGTACTTGGATCTTCGGCCATACACATCTCAGGCGGCTGGAGAACCGCTCCTCTACGCCTTGTATGCTGTCCTGGTGCATAGCGGTGGCAGCTGTGATGCAGGACACTATTTCTGCTACACAAAGGTAAAGAGCAACTTCCTTCCTAGCAGGGGAAAAACGTGTGCTGGGGAAGACACGCTTTCACAGCAGTGTTACTGGCAGCCAAGGCTTTGGGGGAGAAGGTCTCCTTACCAGCTGCATTGGATTTGTTTTAGCGTACTCTTGGTTCTGTTGCTTTCTGCCTGTGTTATCGTTGAGAAACCATGCAGTTCATCTCCAGATATCGTTGCCCTTTTTTACAGGCCAGCAATGGACTGTGGTACGAGATGAACGATTCGTCTGTGGATGGTCGTGGCATCGATACAGTTCTCAGGCAGCAAGCCTATTTGCTGTTTTATGTCAGGTAATAACAAGATTTAAAATGTGTTCAGAATACGTTTCCTTTTCCCGGCTTTGCTGTTTTTCTTCTCATCCTCCGGAGTGTTTCTCTTTCTGTCACAGGAGACAATTACTACCTGCATTATTCGGTGCTGTCAAATGTGAACTACCCCCCGTCAGTCTTTCTCTCTCCTAGCTGGGCTTTAGGCTCCTGCCCTGCTGTGAACTGCTACTTGCCTGCTCTCTGAAGCTGGCTAATGTAGAGAAGAATACTTAGAGGCAATTCCGACAGGAAAGATGGGGAGGGACTATTTATCAGGGAGTGCAGTGATAGGACGAGGGGTAACGGTTTTGAACTGAAAGAGGGAAGATGTAGATTAGATATTAGGAAGAAATTGTTTACGGTGAGGGTGGTGAGACACTGGAAGAGGTTGCCCAGAGAAGTTGTGGATGCCCCCTCCCTGGAAGTGGTCAAGGCCGGGTTGGATGGGGCTTTGAGCAACCTGATCTAGTGGAAGGTATCCCTGCCCATGGCAGAGGAGTTGGAACTAGATGATCTTTAAGGTCCCTTCGGACCCAAGCCATTTTATGATTCTACGATTCTATGAAATGGAGGCCGTAGGGGGTGTAAAGACGAGGACTTGCTCTGACAGGGGTAGACCTGGTGGGAAGACCCCAGTCGAATTTCCCATTGGTAGTCTTGGTAGCGTCTTCTCTCTGCCATAGAAACCGCTCCAAGAAGATGACTGAACGCCAGGGGAGGCTGCAAGAACAGCCTTAAACGGAGACCACTCTTTTTTTTCTCCAGGCGCTCTGATTTGAAAACAGGAGAAAGGGCTTCTTCCTCACCGGCACCATCATATGCCCGTTCCTTCCTCAGTCAGTGGGGGGCTGACAGCGAGCAGGCGGGTTCTGTGGGACCACAGGGCCTGCCTCGCAGGACTAAGGTAACTCTGGGGAGGTGGGTCAGGGCACCAGATGTGGACAGTGGATTTCTTTCTGGGATCTTGGCATTACTCTCTTTTCCCTCCCACGCTGCAGCTTTCTTCACAGCCACAACGCGGCTCCCTCTCAAAGCATCCCGCCTAGATCCACCCCGTTTGTCTGCCTTTGGCCCTTCTGCCTTTGCAGCCCTCCGGGAGAGCCTTTGGGAGGCCCTTAGCTGTCCCCTCACACAGCTCCTGGGGGTTCCCCACTTTTCTGGTCCTTTCAGGAGCAAAGGGCAGGACCTTTTCACTCTCTCTTTGCAGGACATGGCAGTGGGCATGGAGGGCTCTCCAGAGGACAGCGCCTCCTCCGCAACAGCCAGCACCAGCCAGCTAACCCGGGCAGGTGCACGGGAGGCATCTGCAGGCTGGCCGTGCCCCACCTGGCCAGGCAGGCTCAACATCGCCTCCTACATTGGCTTCTGCTTGCACCGCTTCTTCTGCGGCTGTATGAGGCTGGTGTCCAGAAGGAAAGCTGCGTGCCCGGTCTGCTGTCAACCATTTGACCATGTGCTGCACACCATGCGAGAAGACAGCAATAAAGACGAGCATGGACTCAGCCCTTCTTCCCGCTGCCAGAGGAACGGTGCCAGGGAGAGGGCCCGGAGCAGATCCCCGCAGTGGCGCAATGATCTCCGCAGCTGGTTCGTGGACGCCACGGACTATGACCACGCAGCAGGGAGGAGGAGAACTGGTCCTCCAAGTTGTGACAGCGCTCCCAGGGATGACGCAGCTCCAGGGCCCTCCAACGGCAGCTCCCAGTCGGCTCCCACACCCAGTGCTGCTCGGGAGCCAACCCTGCCAATGCAGAGAGAGCGGAGCAGATCCCTGCGGCAGGGCTACGATCTCCGCAGCCGCTTTGTGGAGATCACGGACTACCACCGCTCAGCAAGGAGGAGGAGGAGGTGGAGAGCAAGTCCTCCACGTCGTGACGGAGCCCCAAGGGATGACGGAGCTCCAGGGCCCTCCAACGGCAGCTCCCAGTTGGCTCCCACGCCCAGTGCTGCTCGGGAGCCAACCCTGCCAATGCAGAGAGAGCGGAGCAGATCCCTGCGGCAGGGCTACGATCTCCGCAGCCACTTTGTGGAGGTCACAGACTGCCACCGCTCAGCAAGGAGGAGGAGGAGGTGGAGAGCAAGTCCTCCACGTCGTGACGGAGCCTCAAGGGATGACGGAGCTCCAGGGCCCTCCAACGGCAGCTCCAAGTGGGCTCCCACACGCAGGGCTGCTCAGGAGCAAACTCTGCCGAGGCAGAGGGAGCGGAGCAGATCCCCGCGACGGGGCCATGATTTCTGCAGCCGGTTTGTGGACACCACAGACTATGACCCCTCAGCAGGGAGGAGGAGGAGGAGGGTTTCGGTGCCCCAGAGATGCACGTCGGACAAATACTCAGGGCGCTGCGGTGGTGACGGGGGCAGATTGTGACCCTGGATGGGGGAGGGGCACAGCATCTGACTCCTGCAGTGCCGGAGAGGAGGAGGACGAAGAATCCAGGAAGCACCAAAACTGCCCCCAGCAGGGACCAAGCTGCACAAAGGGCACCAGCAGCGCACCCTGTCCCTCCTCCCAGTACTGCCTCTGGCCAGGAAGAGCTCAGAGGGACCTTCCAGAGACTTGGACAGCTCTGCCGGCTAGCCCGTCTGCCCACAGGCCCCTCGAGGAAGAGCTTTCATCCCTGTTCAGCTGTTGGGATCGCCTTGCAAAAACAACACACATTTGGTACCAACAGGCAGAAAAGCCAAAGCCAGAATTAAAAACACTTGTTGGCCTTGCGTATATCATTCATGGGGTGTTTTCTTCTCTGTAGGTGTTGGGAAATACCCAGTGTGGGAGGTTTATGTCTTGGGATTTTGAAAGCTGTGTGCTTGCGTATGCCCATCTTGCAATCTCTTCTTTTTAAATACGGAGTTCAAGTCACTCGAACAGAAATGGGCTGGATGAGCCGACAGCGAGCGGGACTGAAACGGGCTGAACGGCCGGGCCCGGAGGGTGCTGCTCAGTGGCACCAAGTCTAGCGCGAGGCAAGTAACTAGCGGTGTCGCCCAGGGGTCAGTACTGGGTCCGATCCTGTTTAACATCTTCCTTAATTAATGGCCTGGATGATGGGGCAGAGTGTAAGTCACCTCAGGTGGCTTTCTTTTTACGTAGTTTTTGGTTTTCAAAGACGCTTTTGTGTAAACATCCTTGAGAGTTTAAGCAGGAGGGCTTCAAAGCGGGCTGAAAGAGGGCTGCAGAGCAGCCCCCTCCTGCTGCCCTGCTGTGGATCGCTCCTCTGTGCTCGGTCCCCACGGCATCGGAGGCGGTGCTGAGGTGCTGGAGTGAAACGTTAGGGTGCTGCAAAGGAGCAGGCAGTGACGGCCAAGAGGCAGATCCTCTCCTCGGCTGCACAGTCACTCCTGTGTTTAGCAAAGTCGTTGGTTTCCAGCGGTGCCAGGGAACAGTTTGCGGTGCCTGGCAGGAGCATCACAGACTAGTTGGGTCTCCTTCTGTGCTCTGAACTTGCAGAGAGCTACAGAGGTGACAAAACTTCTTGGCCAGGAAGACCCTCCTCAGGTGACCCAACGCGTGTTTGAAATCCACCTAGAGAGTATTGATCCTTGTAGAAGAGAGACGATCCCAAAGCATCAAGTTTGGATCGCTGCAACAGCTTTTGGAGTGGAAAACGATGGCAAAGTTAGAGCATTTCCGGTTTTGTTTCTCTCAGTTAAAGCATTGTCAGATGCCACAGTGATGGGCAACGTATCAAGTGCGAAGACAGCTTCCTAAGTTGGCGTTTCCGATGTCCATAATGTCTAATGAGGACAGACACAGTCTGCACAGGCCTGACATAGCTTCCTAGAGCCTGGAAGCCCTGGCAGCTGGTTCTGGTCAGGCTCCTCGTTGCCTTTACTAATAATAGCAACGAAATACATATATTTTTTTTAATCTTTCTTTTTTTTTTTTTCTTTTTTTTTTTTTTTTTTCCCCACCAGGCACCTTCATAGGAATAATAGTAAAAAGTGAAATAAGAAAAAACTCTGGCCAGGTCACCTGATGGATAAGATGCCTTCCATAAAAGGAGCCCCTCGGGGCTCAGGCATTCTTCAGCCACGTTCACCTGACCAAGCCCGCCTGCTGTGGCATTTTGTGAAGGGCAATGAACGTCACGCTGCCCAAGCACAAGAGCTGTAGCTGAAGTGTGTGAGTGAGGAGCGGGCAGCGAAGGCACACCCTGCTCGACATCCAGCTGCCAGGATCCTCTGCTTCCCCGGGTAGCATGGGGCGCTGCCAGCTCCTGAGCCCTGACCCCGTGTCGTGGTTTAACCCCAGGAGGCAGCTCAGCACCACACAGACGCTCACTCACTCCCCCCCGCACCGATGGGATAGGGGAGAGAATCAGGAGGGTAAAAGTGAGGAAACTCATGGGTTGAGATAAAGACGGTTTAATAATTAAAGCAAAAGCCGCGCACGCAAGCCAAGCAAAATAGGGAATTCATTCACCACTTCCCATTGGCAGGCAGGTGTTCAGCCATCTCCAGGAAAGCAGGGCTCCATCACGCCTAACGGTGACTTGGGAAGACAAAACGCCATCACTCCGAACGTCTCCCCTTTCTTTTCCTTCTTCCCCCAGCTTTTATTGCTGAGCGTGACACCATGGGGTATGGAATATGAACCTGTAGGAGACCAGGTGCTTTGCTACACGAGTCTCATGGACGCAGTCCTGGACCTGGAAAAAGTGGAAAAGCAACCCTCAGCAACCCAAATGTGCCAGCCAAAGCTGTGAACAGGCACGCTTACAGCCCTGGGCAGGTTTTATTCATCCGGCTGGTGCGGCTCCGGGAAGAAGTGGGAGCTCTGCCGGCGGACGAAGAGCCCTTTGCCAGCTGCTGGGGTCTGGGAGGTGCCCGGGCCGTGGCAGCCGTGTGGCCTCAAGGGGACACATCCCCGTGCAGGCCCGTGTCACAAAGGGGCAGTGAAGTGGCACCCGCCCGGCGCTTGTGACCTCACCTGGCCAGGGCTTGGGATCCCGAAAAGCGGGCCAGCGAAAGGTAGTTGGGCTGAGCCGGCCTTCGGGATAACTCGGCTCCTTCCCTTGCTACTTGCGTGCCTACTTTTTTCCAAGCATTCATCATTTACTGCCCACTTCTCCTCACCTTCCATCCTCTTTCAAAGGTAATTCTGAGTTGACTTTCGGGACAGATCATAGAGTAGGTAGACTGGGATAAAAGTATAGGCTGGTCTATACCTTCTAGAGCTCTAGGCTGAGCTATTTACACCTCTGTAGGCTGGCCAGATATGCGCTGTGGGTAGAGTTCCTATTTGCTAATTCTTATTTCTTTACCGTATGCTAGGATAGGTAAGTAGCGGGGGTGGTAGTGTAGTCTGAGGCCTTGGGCTCAGCCTAGAATGCCAAGAAGCCCACCCTGACTGACGTGGTAGGAAGGGAGACAGAAAAGGAGCACAGCAAAGGCAGCCGTTAAAGTAGCGGCCGAAAGCTGGTCACCCCTGCATACAAGGTGGGAAGACGTGAGCTGGAGAGCCAGAGGGCTCTGCCGCTAACGCTAGCCACAGATCAGCAGCAGGTCCTCTTCGGAGAAGGTGACACGCAATGCAGTCTTTCAAAAGGGCCTCGGTCAATCGGAGTCCTGTGACAGGGACACTAGGGCCATCAGCCTGCAGCTCTGCAGCACTTCCGCTCCGGTTTCAGTACCACTGAAACACTTTTGATGGTGGATGCTGTTCTGTGGGTTGTGTTTGGGGGGTTTTTTTAATCCTTTTGTTGAGCTACAGTTATTTCTTTGCCATCAGGTGACGGGATTGGCACTGATCTCTTTCTGGAGTGCGTCCTGACATCCTTTGTCATCCAAAGCTGTCCCCTCTGTTCGTGAGAGGAGTGATGGCCGCAATGGGGAACGACTCCTGTGAGTAACGACTTCACCAGCAGGCTTGGACTTTGTGAATCCCCAAAGGCAACGGACGTGGCTGGTGCTCCATCCCTGAACGTTGATGTGCTGACAGCCTCGAGTGAATTCTGGGGCGTTTCCTGGTAGCAGCCAAACTTGCCCAGGTGTTTTCGATTAGACACAGGAAAACGCATTTTATCACTCCTCTGCCACTATGTACAAGACTTTGAAAGATGACGTTGCTCGTAGAAAGTTCTGACATCAGTAGGGTTACTTTCTGTGCTAGGTACTTGCTTGTTTTCATCAGGTTACAGTC